>NW_004949268.1:209274-211854 GCF_000317375.1 Microtus ochrogaster | reverse complement strand
CAGCTCAGAAATGGTGAACACCTACTGGATCCTGTTTTCTCCCAGAGATTCACTTTCCTCAACTGCACTGAGAGCTCAGCCTTCCCTCAGGAACTCATCAGTGACTCTATTCAGCTCAAGGAAAACAAGGATGACTCACCATTCATGCCCCAAAAGTGGGAGCCAAAGACAAAAGGGAGGTGATCACCATGGTCAGCCCTCACGTGGGATGGCCTGACATGCTTGATGTAGCTTGGCTGATGATTGAATTCATAGAAGTAGACAGGAGCATGGGAACCTGGGAGTGAGGACATATGCTGACATAATGATTTCACACATGAAGCTTTTCTACCCAAACTTTGGTGAGAAGAAACCTTGCTCTAAAGTTATCTGGAATCACAGTTGAGTGTCAAACTCCAGGCTAGGGCATTGGCTATGGGAAACTTGTTAAACAGTAATGCTGGCACTCCCAGATGAGCAGTTTTGACAAGACACCAAGAGTAACAATCATGTTTTTCCCCATCTAGTCCCAAATAAGGCATCACTCTTTTAAACTAGACATAAGGAATTACTGAGGTAAATGTCCTCAGGTGCCTGGTATCAGATAGCTGATGAAGACGTGGGTCAGGCCTGTACACAAGGGATGTCATCTGGCGCTCACAGCTCTGACCTCCCCCTGCCCTTGGTCTTGTTACAGTTGTACTCACGCTGAAAATTTGCTACTTGGAGTGCAGGGATCACAAACATGACGTCCTCCATCAATTCTCTGAACTGTGCCTGCAGGGTCTGGGGGTCCTCAACATCCCCCATGTATTCTTTCATCAGAAGGTTACTACATTCAGGAGGCAGCATCTACATCAGAAGGTATTAGGGAGGGTAATGTAGGACAGGCTCTTGGATAGATAGACAGAAGCCTCTGAGTAAGGAATGTGGCCAGGGATGAGACAGGGTATGGGGGAAAGATATGAGCCTTGGGGTAAGTCCACACAGAAACACACACATACAGTAACTTTTATTCCTGGGTGTGGCATCAGAGAAAAATTTATGGGAACCCTCTTTATCAGGACATGAGCCAAGGTCTCTCACCATGTGTGCTGCTCTGCTCTTCAGAACAGCTGGCAGGGTCTCTCTGGTTATGTTCTTTATGACATGATCAAGGCCGTTCATCTGAAAGGCAGAGGAGAGTCTTAAGTATAGGATGGGTTGTCTCTAGAGAGTTCCCACCACCCTCCACTTGAGTTTAGGTCCCCAGGGGCTTAGAACCAGGTCTCACCAAGGGGATTCCCCAACCACACTCATCACTGTCAACACCAATGATGGTGGGGACAGGGCGAAAATCCCCAGAGGCCAACAGCTCCCGAGGGTGCCTCGGTAGGAAAGTCCCATCCACCACAGCAGGGATCATAGTGAAGACCTATGGGCATTAAGGGTCAGTGCTCAAGATAAACCACATAAATTTTCTGGTGCCCACTGAATACCCACATGATTTCCCCATTTCCTGTCTCATCCAAGAATGCTATGCTCACTCCAGAAGAAAGTGAACCTCAAAATTAGCCTATTTGTTTTTTTCTGCTCACAGTATTTAGTTAACAAGAGACAAGTTAACTGGTCCAACTAGTAAGGACTAGCCATCCCACATGCTGGTGACCCGATCCTCCAAGTCACACAATTCTTCCAACCTGGTTGATAGTCAAAATCTCTTCTACAGTCTTCTCTCGTAGGCAGTGCACCAGAGCTTCTGAGTCCTTGGCCTCACATCCTGAAAGGTTGGTTACTGTCTGTAAACGAAAAAGACACTGGTTGGTTCATCTCTACCAGCAGGGAGCAGAGTTTCCCTGATTCCAAGTAATTATCATTGCCCCTAAATACCACATCCTGCTGTTTGCTGCGTATGAAAGGACTTAAGTGGAATTTTTCACAGTATTTTTTTTGCTCAGAGTTGAGAGTTGGGAAAAGGGATCATTCTACTCATGTATTTGTTTTCTTGCTGTTGTTTTTTTTGTGTGTGTGTTGTTCATGTGTGACAATAGGTATGGTGTATCACATTTGGCTAGTGAAGTTCAGAGAACACCCTCAGGTGTCACTTGTCACTTTACCTCTTGTGTGCATTTGTCTATAATAGCTTAGCTGAACTATGACCTTCCAGGGACTCTACTCTCTCTACTTCCCTTCTTTGCATAGGAGCACTGGGTTTACCAACACCACCTCTAGTCTTCTGTGGGCTCCGGGGTTTTGAACTCGGGGCCTCACATTTGCACAGCAAGCCTGGTTAGATTTTTTTCTTTGCCAACTTGACACAAGCCAGGGTAGTCTTGAAAGAGAACGTCAACGGAGAAAAGACCTCTATCAGATTGGCCTATAGGTAATTCCAGGCATTTCCTGATAATTGACTGATGGAGGAGGCTCCATCATATTGTGGTCAGTGCCACCCATGGACAGGTGTCCTGAGCTGCTTAAGAACTGAGGAAGCCATGGGTAACAAGTCAGTAAATAGGGCTCCTCTCTGGCTTCTGCTTCAGTTCTAGGCTCTAACAACCTGCTTGAATGTCTACTCTGACTTCCCTTCAAGATGGACTATAAACTGTAAGCTGAAGTTAACCT
>NW_004949268.1:207213-208689 GCF_000317375.1 Microtus ochrogaster | reverse complement strand
GGAACAGGAATTACAGGTCTATCTATGCTCTACTCAGACCCTATTGTCCAGCCCAGTCCCAGGCTTACCTGAAGAAGCCAAGGACACCCAAGCGATATTGGATAGCAACAATTACTATATCCTCAGTAGCAGCCAGTATGGATCCATCATTCATGGAAGCCATTCCTACAATCAGTGCACCACCATGAATCCATACCATCACCTGGAGAAATCAACAGAGATGCCAGGAGGCCCACACCCAGCCCAAGCTCCATTGGACTGCCTACTAGATTATCATCTGGTTTGCCTCTGTGCAGATCAATACATGCAGATCTCCTCAGGATTTCAGGACTTGGTCTACAAATGAGGTACTCTAGGACTATAAACATATTTCCATTTCCACTTCCTCATCAGGAAATCTCAGCATAGATTAATGGTTCTACATCACAAGACATGACATCATCACTCTCAGACTCATCAAAGTGGAGCAAACAGGAGTGTCTCCATGTGGGTCTTTCCTGATTGCTAATCAGAAGAGACATCAGATCCCATTGGCACAACAGATAATCTGCAGCTAGGAATTTTGATGATGTCAATATGCAGCCCTTGAGCACCCTCTTGAGTGGGTCTACCAGGTTCAAATTGATAGAAGATTTTCTGGTTTAATCAAAGACATAGAGCCTCTTATCTCTCAGAGCACCATAGTTCTGAGTCACACACACAGGTTTAAGCAGCTCAACATGGCTGGGATCACCTTCCTGACCCCAGTAAGGAAAGGCTACTAATCAGGGTCTAAATACAGAAGATCTCAGAATTACTTTTTCCTTTCCAATATTCCAGAGAAAGAAACATCTTCTCTCCCAGCTGACCATATTCTAACACTCACAGGCAGGTTAGATCCTTCACGTGCATGTGTTGGTGTGTAGATGTTGAGATACAGGCAGTCCTCAGACATAGACATAGGAGGCATGATCAGATTCATCTTCTGTACATAGTCTGATTTCATTATATCAGTCTGTGGACACCTGGAGAACATGGAAGACAGTCCAAGATATGTGATAATCAATCCTAAATCTTAGTCTGAATTTTCTCTCAGCCATCTTCAGCTACTGCTTTCCATGATTTCCTCCTGCTAACATCTGACCCCTCTCTGAAGTCCCTTCCTACCAAGGTAAAGGCCACCAGCTCTGAGGAAATGGGAATGGAACAGTACTTTTAGGGAGGCCTCTGGTTGGGTAGTAGCGCCCTGAGGGCTAGAGCAAGGGGAATATGAGGACTGCTGCCATCCTCTATGAGATGGTCGCCTTCCTGTACTGACAATCATCCAATTAACCATGCATACACACACACACATACACACACACATACACACACACATACACACACATACACACACACACATACACACACACACATACACACACACATACACACACATACACACACATACACACACACACACATACACACACACATACACACACACATACACACACA
>NW_004949268.1:176658-177845 GCF_000317375.1 Microtus ochrogaster | reverse complement strand
CCTTGCAGCTCTTTTAAGAGGTCCTGTCTCAAAACACTAAATGGTGTTGATGAAAAGCTGACCACATTTGGTGGTGGCAGGGACCTTGAAACACCATAGAGTTGTAGCAATAAACATGGCTCCAGCTGGTACCTCCACCATGAGGCTGGAATCTCAAAAGGTAAGGAATGGGCTGGATCCAGCCATCAAAGCCACAGCTTTAATCTTAGCCATATCGCTTAGCAAATTAAAGACTCGTGTGGTCAATAAAAAGAGATATACAGTAAAGACAGATTCAAAGACTAAGAAAAACTCTAAATGGTTTACACTGTGTTTAAAAATATATGTGGGCTTGGGAGAAAAAAAGGATAAAGTCCTTAAAAATAAAAAAGAAACAGAGTAGTTAGGTATGATAGCACACACCTTTAATTCCAACACTTGACAGACAGAGGCAGACAGAGCTCTGTGAGTTCAAGGTGTGGTGGCACACATCTTTAATCCCAGCACTTGGGAGGCGTATCACTGTGAGTTCAAGGACAGCCTAGTTTTCAGAGCTTGTTCCAGGACAGCCAAAGATACACAAAGAAACCCTGTCTCAAAAAGCCAAAAAATTAAAAGTAAAAATAAAATAGAGTTTAATATAAAGTCACATAATGATGAAAATACACAGTGCATCTGGATACTGTATGTTATTGTGTTGTCTTTAAATTGTTTGATGGCTGAGGACGGAGCAAAAGCTGCTAAAAGATATTTGATTATAAATGCTGCTGGATTAATCCAACATATATATTTTGAAAATGATTTGACTTCGAAATTTAAGTCAAACTTTGGAGAAGAGGTTTTGCTTTTGCTTCCACAGGATTGAGAGGCTGTGGATTCATTCAGTGCTCAGAAAAATCAGGTTTGATCAAAGAAGACCCCCTGAAGAATCTCCAATAGAAGCAGGTAGTCCAGATGATTCAACATTTCAGAGGACCTCTGTTGGAGTTTCCTCTGAGTTCTGCATCCAGAACAGTTTCATCTGGCTGAGATGATCAAGCCTTACAAAACATTGCATTCAAGACACGACTTTAATTCAAAATTTTCTTTAGATCCCCATAAGATTATCAGTGCCCCTAACCATCAGGAAGTAGCCTATAAAACTATGCCCACATTCCCAAAAAATAGATTATGGACATTTGCCTTTGTTTAGAATATTGGTTATAAGT
>NW_004949268.1:164108-172104 GCF_000317375.1 Microtus ochrogaster | reverse complement strand
ATCTATCTATCTATCTATCTATCTATCTATCATGTGTTTATTTGTTTATGTATTTAATGATTAATTTACTTTGAGAAGGGGTCTCACTATGATGGACAGACTGTAATAAAATTCACATCACAACCAATATAGCCTGAAACCCAACACAGTCTTTCTGCCTAGTGTCCTGAGATTAAAGGGGTGTATAACTACTCTCTGATGTGGAAAACTAGTGCCTAGTCCTCTCATTGCTATTTCGAGCTAATTGAACATCACCAGTGATGATTCTTGCAGTGCCCTCTCTGAACACGAGGGGGCAGGAGAGAAATGAGAATACTCTAGCCTGGACAGTTGGGCAGATAGAAGAGCCTTTTATCTGAGAACAGATGAGCTGTGCCTGAAAACTTCCACAGAGCCTGAAGGCACCACTGAGCTCCTGCTATAGACACAGCTCTGTGAGGAATGATTTCTGCTGATGTGCAGAACAATTCACTGAGTGATTTTTAGATACTAAGTAACTCTCTTAACATTGGAAAGTTTTATTGTCAAATAATTTCTATGCAATCAAATTTATCTTTTATCCACATATCTTAGTAAGCTGGCAGAAGAATATGAGATAAGAAACAACATATATGTCAAGTATGAGAATAATTCTTTCATTGGAAAAAATTAGTTCATGGTCCTTTATGTTAATCATTGTCTGGTCTCTGTTTTCTGCAAACTTTTGACTCCTTTCAGGAGAAACAGTTTGGACATTCTGTAGAATTTAAAAAATCAGAGCCCTTTTATAAGCTCAATGTCCTTTATTTATGGCTAGAAACCAAATATGAGTGAGTACATCCCATGTTCCTACAAATATGTGAGTACATCCATGTTTTTGATCCTACTGCACGTACTGGATTTGGGGGATCCTAGGCAGTTTGGATGCTCACCTTACTAGACCTGGATGGAAGTGGGCGGTCCTTGGACTTCCCACACCTCAGGGAACCCTGATTGCTCTTTGAGCTGATGAGGGAGGGGGACTTAATCGGGGGAGGGGGAGGGAAATGGGAGGCGGTGGCAGGGAGGAGGCAGAAATCCTTAATAAATAAATAAATTTAATAAAAAAATAAAAAAAAATCAGAGCCCTGACCATCTTCCTTAGTTAACTGCAAAAAGACACAATGACCACGGCAACCCTTACAAAGGAAAGAGTTTAGTTCTGGAGTCAAACCACAATTAAACTCTTTCAGAGGTTTAGTCCATTATTATCTTGGTGAGTAGCATGGCGGCGTGCAGGCAGACATGGTGCTGGCTGCACATTGATCAAGGCAACAAGAAGTGGACTAGGACACTTAGCGTGCCTTCAGCGTATTTGAAACCTAAAAGCCTGCCTCCACAGTGACACACTTCCTCCAACAAGGGCATACTTTCTCCAGCATGGCCACACCTCCTAATAGAGCCAAACCCTTTGAAGTTTTTTTTTCTTCAAGCCATCACTCTATTCCCTGGTCCCCAAAAGTCTCATAGCCATATTATAACGCAAAAAAATGCATTCAGTCCAACTTCAAAAGTCTGTCACAATCCCAACAATGTTTTAAAGCCCAAAGTTCAAAATCTCTTCTGAGATTCATGCAATCTCTTAACTGTAATCACCTGTAAAAATCAAAGTCACAAAGAAGATCACAGTGTTCCAACAGATAATGGCACATGATATACATTGCCATTCAGAAACATCAACATATAATGGCACATGATATACATTGCCATTCAGAAACATACTTCCTGAAACAAGGCTACCCCCTTCTCTAACAAGGCCATACCACTCAATAGTGCCACTCCCTTCGGGGGCCGTTTTATTTCAAACCACTAAATGCCATTGTGCTATAGTAGCATCAAGTTGTACCTGCCTACGCCAGTCAGCAAACTGATGCTCATCTAACAAGGGATCCCCTGCTATATTCCTATAGCATGATTACATTGTTCCCTGGTCACTGATTCCTCTCTCCACCACATAAACCATTGTAATTGAGGACCAGCTTCATATATAGCAGTCATTAAGTCCTTCCAGTCTTGTGGCATAATTTTATTCTGTGTAGCCCAGTTGTTTATTATCTGTCTCATAAAGGAGAATCCATTCAATATGCCACCACTGATTCCTTTAATCTTCTGAGATCTCTGGTATCTGCAGGTTTCCAACCAATCTGAACATAACCTTGAGGATGCTGACTATCTATTGGCATTTGATGTATTGTTATTGGAAACACCTGAGGAGGTGATTTGTTTAGACCCAGGCAATAATTCCTCTATGCCATTACAAGATAGCAGCAAAGGTCTATGATTAAACACATCTCTTTTTAATGAGAATGATTCTACTGGGTTTAATTCTTGTCTAAACACTTTTTTAAAAAAAAAATTGTCTCTCATACCCTTCCTCAGGAAGTAACGTTTTTATTTTTATGCCATTCCTCTTGTTTTGGGAAGTAGCATTTTCATCTCAAGAGCTTTTGTCTTTTACTTGACTATGTAATATTTGAAGCTGTTCAGTAAACTCAAGGTTTATGTGAGTCTATCTCAACTGAAGAAGGGGGAGGAATCCTCTCCATCCTCCTCACTTGTCTCATTTCCCGTTTCTTCTGAGGTAACCTCCTCATTTGTTGGCAGATTATCCTGCTGTAATTAAATCCATATCTTTCTGACTGTTCACTCTGTAATGGTTCTAGGACATTTGAAATTATATTGCATAAAGACCAAACTTTTGTGGACATTTCCTCTCCTCTCTGGTCGGCTATCTAACAGCCCTTATTACTTGTTTCTAAACCAGCAACGCTAATTGAATATTTGAAGTTAATTTACATTATAGGCAATGCTTTAAAATTTAATGCAAAGAGCTCAACCATCTATCTTTCGTTCACTTTCGCTCTGCCTCCTTTCAAATAAAGAATGAATTAACTGCACATGCTTCTGCTCCTAAGGTGTGAAATCACCCAGACTGGCTGGTAAATTTCCCATCATCTCTGCCAAAATCCCGGAGAAACACTTACATTCTTGTAAGAGCCACTTTTTTTTGACCTCCAGCCCTGGTGACTCTGAACTTCTTTCCCTTCTGTTCCATGACATTGGACACCAGATATTGTTTGATGTTGAACTATAGGTGCTGCAGTAGCAAGAGAAGCTCATCAAGATGCTAAGCCTTCGTTTTCCAAGGGAACAGAGGGGTACAGCCTTTTTGAAAATATAGTGATCTGCCGTAAAGCCTTTATGACTATCTTTAAGTGAAATTTATAGTAAAGCCTTTGTGTCTGGCCTTGAGAGAAATGTTTCTGCAAAGTCTTTGCTATGTTTGGATTAGTCAGTGGAGGCTGAGAAATCATTTAGAGACTGTTTAAACCTTGAAGATATGTTGTTTCTCTGGAGAGTGTGCATCTGGTGCCACCCGAGAGCTTGCAGCTGTACTGACTTTCGTCCTAAGATACTCCTGGCCGGCCTGGAGTTCTTGTTTTTAATTGTGGCTTTCTATAATCAAAAGGTGTGTGTGAGTTGTCTGTTCTCACGGGCAGTAATAGCAAGACGACTTTGGTAGTTGTAACCTTTCCCAGCCCCAATTAACCTTGTATGTGTTTGAATAAGTAACTGGAGTGAGCTAGCTGGGTGTCATACACTCCCCTATGGTGATAATGGACTGAACTTCCAAACTGTACAATCCACAGAGTTCAATGTTTTCTTTGTAAGAGTTGCCTTGGTCATGGTGTCTCTTCACAGCAATAGAACATAACTAAGATGCCATCTCACCCTGGTCAGGATGGGTATCATCAAGAATACAATTAGCGGGGCTGGAGACATGGATTGGTGGTTAAGAGCACTGGCTGTTCTTCCAGAGGACCCGGGTTCAATTCCCAGCACCCACATGGCAGCTCACAACTGTCTATAATCCCAGTTCCAGGGGATCCGACATCCTCACACAGACAAATGTACACATAAACGAAAATTTAAAAAAAAAAAGATTGCAATTAGCAACAAATACAGACGCAAATGTGGGGCAAGAGGACTCTCTATTCAGTATCGGCAGGATTGCAAAGTGGTACAGCAATTCTGGAGTTCGATCTGGATAGTTCTCAAAGGTCTAAATTATAAACCACTGTGTGAGCTAGACCTGCCATTCTTGGGCTCTTTGTCCTCTGTAAAGATTCCTGTGGATTCGTGTCCAGAAAAGCTAAGGAACTGAAGCAGCTCAGATGTCCATCAGCTGATGAATGGATAATAAAAATGTGATCCCTGTATACTGTGTTTTTTCCTGATAACACAGGGTTTCTCTGTGTTGTCCTGGCTGTCTTGGAACTAACTGTATAGACCAGGCTAGCCTCAAATGCAGAGATCTACCCGCCTCTACCTCCCAAGTGCTGGGATTAAAGGCATGCATTACCATCACCTGACCTGACCAGTGGAATTTTATTCCGCTGTAAAGATGATTGCAATTATGAAAGTTTCAGGGAGATGGATTGACCTGGGAAAGAATTTTACTGAATGAGATAACCCAGGCTCAGAAAGACAAACAATATATTACTCTCTGATATGTCAGTTCTATCTTTGTCTCCTTAGTTCTATTGTTAATCATGGAAGACATCTGGAAGACAGAAAACCAGGAGGGGGTATGGGGGAGTGTCTTAAGGGAGGGGTGATAGAGCAACAGAGGTAAAATAAAAGTAAAGAGGGGGATACTGTGGGTGGTAAGGTTAAAGCAGGGAGGGAGGAGGGAGGATTGAGGAGATAAGATTTTGGGAAGGGAGGGGATTAGCTGGGATAAGGGAAAATAAAGGAGCCACTGTCCTGTAACTTAAATAAAGGGAGGAAAGAGGGCTTAAAGGATGTTGTCCTTATTTCTAGAGAGTGTGAATCCCAGAAACAGTGAATTACAGCACAGACTTCCTAGCCCCAAGTATGAGATTCCATGACAGAAGTGGATCAGTGAGGTCGCAGAAGCCCCCAAAATACAATCAATGGATGTTACACTTTCATGACCCCACCATGACAGTGCTGGCATGCTGGCATGCCGAGGATCAGAGAGCATCAGTTTCTAGACATTATATTTTCCTAAATGTTTTTTTTATGTCAGGGAATGAAGAAGGTATCACCAGGTTAATACTAAGACTGGGGAGATTCTATTCCAGGCTGGGATACATAAAGGCATAATGGGCAAGGGGAGAGCCTAGAGCCTGGAAGATGGCTTTAGTTGGAACCGGAACTGTCCCCAGAGTCAGATTACAGCTTCAGCACGATGAGTGTGGAGCATGAGTGCGGAACAACATGGGGTGACTTGGACATGGACTCTTGTTTTCCTTCTATTTATGCCAGCCTCCCTGAGCTAGAAGAACTTGTAAGCAGGAACGTGAGCAGCTACACATGACATGGGAGAACAGACACGATTGCTTTAACTTCCCAGTGGTTTGTGTGGTCTGTGGTAGGCTTTATGCATATATCCTTAGTCATGTAATAGTTGACTCCCCAAGACCAGATCACATTCAGATAGTGCTTATTTGGGGTGTCAATCACCAGTCATCTCCCAGTGCCCATAGAAGGGTAACCAAAGTGAAAAAACTCACACTGGTTTTGTGTATGTTGTCTGCCATTGAGAGAAAGGGAAACTCAGCCCAACCAGTCCTGCCCCATAAGGAGCAGACACTGTTGGAGGAACCTTGTTTGCACAGAGCAGGACACCAGCCCTGTTTGTCTCCAACACCTTGGGCTTCTTCACCATCCTAAGATAGGGGCCAGGCCAGTCATTTGTACAATCTGAAGATGTATTACTGTGACTGGTGTTATAAAAAGTTGAATGGTCAGAAGCTAGGCAGGAGAAATAGGCGGGACTTCTGAGCAGAGAGAGAAGAGGACAACTGAGGCACGTAGAAGATGCCATGGAGTGGCAGAACAAGTCAGACACTCAGAATAGGAAAGAGGTAAAAACCATAAGGGTTAATTTACAGTAGAAGAGCTAGTAGGAGAAGCCTAATCTAAGGCTGAGCTTTCATAAACAATAATAAGTCTCCGTGTCATTGTTTGGGAGCTATTGAACCAAATAGAAATCAAACTATAGGCCTGGACACAGCAGGCTTAGGGTGACCTCCATCATGGGAGTGAAGACAAAGCTTTGGGTAATTTCTCACGAAGGAATCCCAGGAATGGCCAGGTCCACATCGGGTTTGCCATGGACAATGGCCTAAAGGATGGAAAGATGCAATTCTGGAAGGTGGCCTCAGAATCGATTCGAGCTGGACTTAGTTGAGGAAAAGAAATGGACCAACAGTGTGTTATGGAAGATTCTCCAGTATCATTAGTATGAATGGGTTTAGCCTGACACACCTATGCTTTGAAAACGCAGGGCCAACTGTATCTTTCATGTATCTATGTATCCAGTCTTCATCTATCTGTTTAGACAACACTTATGCATGTCACTTGTTCCCAAGAATGCCTGGGTCCTGTCTTTTTTCAATGAACTCCCTCATACATCGTGTTCATGTGAGCACCAATGGATGCCAAGCTTCCTTCACACCCCACTGTACCTACATCTCTTCCACCCTTCTTTACACCATTTTCTTCTCATCCTCTTTCTCTCTTTCATACATCCCAAACCTCTTCATACAAATCAGAAGCTTCAGAGAATATTGCCTACACCAGAGGTGCGTGGGTGTCAAAGTTCCCTGTCACCTTTCAGCAAGTCCCCCATTTCTCATATCTATATGTGGCAGGAAGAAAACCCACCTCATTAACGAGAGCCCCATTGACTTAGTAAATTACAAATACCATAACCAAGTTATTAGCTTCAATCTCAGTGCTGTGGTGTATGTAGCTCCAAACACTAGGGAAACTGAGGCAGGAAGATTTTCTGAGCTCCACACTGTAGCTAAATACACACGAGTACAATACTACACAGTGAATGTGGGCCATAATGTGTGGCTGACAAACAGAAAACTTCCCCAAGTTGGTAACCATAAAGTTCAGGGTTATGATATGAGCAGATTTGCTATGTGGTGAGGGCTAACTCATTGCTCAAATGTTGCTGCTTCGTGGTCCCTAAACAGAAGAGGCAATAGTGTTTGTGACATGACCACTAACTAAAGGTCCCAACAACTGAAAACGTGTCTACCCATTACATTTGTAAATAAAATGTTACCTATGATTGCATATGTATGTTTATGGAAATTTTCACAACTGCTCCATAAACACAAAAATACAATAAGGAACTTCTTGGAAGATAATCAATGAATGTTGTTCTGTAAGTGGTGGGTGACATTTCAGTTAGACATGGTGCCAGAGTCCAGCTTCGAAAGAAGTACCAGGATACATAGAAAATGGAGGAGTTGGTGCCTTCACCCAGAGATTGCAGCATCTTTCAGTCCCACAGCCCGCCCAGGTCCTGGGTCAGAAAAATGTGAGTAAAGAGAACTTCTACCACCAAGGCCTGGGGCCACAGATGGAGGCTCTACAGTGAAATCACAGCAACCTTGCCGACTGGAGGAGGCAGAGAAGCCATGGCTAGGCCATGCGAGGAGAGAGGAGGAAGTTCTGCAGTGTCAGGCTGTGGGTGCCCAAGGCTATTACAGACTGGAGACATGGAGGCACAATCCCTCCTCGGATTGCTCTCCAGACTGTCTGACACTGATCTCCTCACCACACGCACCAGAAAACCAGCTGGACTGATGGGAAGCTGCTCCTGATCCTGTGCTCTTGGACGTAACCTGTCAGGATACTTTGTGATTCTGAAACTCCTGCTCATAGACGTGTATTGTAAGCTCTGAAAGCCTAGCTAGTCTCAGATATCACAACCGCAATGTCCACATCAAACATTTGCTGAGAAGGTGAGAACCATGAACTTGATGGCTGTAGAGCTGGCCATGAGAGTAATGCAGTTTGGAGGTGGAGTGGGTAGGGGTAGGTCCTTCAGAGGTGCCAGGTTGGCAGTGTGTTTCAATGAAACAGCTATGGAGCAGGGAGGGTGATGTTAGACTTATAATCATGACTGCAAGGGATGAGGGACCCTGAA
>NW_004949268.1:155930-156412 GCF_000317375.1 Microtus ochrogaster | reverse complement strand
ATTTCAGTTAGACATGGTGCCAGAGTCCAGCTTCAAAAGAAGTACCAGGATACATAGAAAATGGAGGAGTTGGTGCCTTCACCCAGAGATTGCAGCATCTTTCAGTCCCACAGCCCGCCAGGTCCTGGGTCAGAAAAATGTGAGTAAAGAGAACTTCTACCACCAAGGCCTGGGGCCACAGATGGAGGGTCTACAGTGAAATCACAGCAACCTTGCCGACTGGAGGAGGCAGAGAAGCCATGGCTAGGCCATGCGAGGAGAAAGGAGGAAGTTCTGCAGTGTCAGGCTGTGGGTGCCCAAGGCTATTACAGACTGGAGACATGGAGGCATGATCACTCCTCGGATTGCTCTCCAGACTGTCTGACACTGATCTCCTCACCACACGCGCCAGAAAACCAGCTGGACTGATGGGAAGCTGCTCCTGATCCTGTGCTCTTGGACGTAACCTGTCAGGATACTTTGTGATTCTGAAACTCCTGCTC
>NW_004949268.1:148698-154420 GCF_000317375.1 Microtus ochrogaster | reverse complement strand
CTCCTCCGTGTTTCCATTCAGAAAAGGGCAGTCCACCCACAGATATCAACAAGACAGGGCATAATAAGTTTCAGTAAGACTAAGCATCTCCCCATGTACTAAGGCTGAGCAAGGTATGAGTTGTGGGCTCCCAAAATCTGCAAAAGAGTCAGAGACAGCCCCTGCTCCCACTGTTAGGAGTTCCATGAGAAGACCAAGCTACACAATTGTCACATATATGCAGAGGGCCTAGGTCAGTCCTGTGCCAGCTCGTTGGTTGTTGGTTTAGTCTCTGTGGGCCCCTGTGAACCCAGGTTATATGATTCTGTGGTTTTTCTTATCATGTCCTTGACTCCTCTGGATGCTACAATTCTTAATCCCCCTTTGCTGCAGAATTCCCAGGGGAGAATCTTAAGGGGACATAGGGAACCTTAGATTGATCTGGAAAGTTCTGCAAAGTCAGAGACTGAGACTACAAAGAGGGCGTAACTCATAGACATGCCAGAACAAACTGTAGGAAATGTGACTCTAAATTCCCTTACCAGGGCCTGGGAAATGACTCAGCAGGGAAAGGTGTCTGTATCTAAGCTGGGCCAGAGTTCAACCCCAGAAACCACATTGCGAAATTAGAGACTAATTCCAAATATCCCTCCCAAAGCCCACAGAGGAGCTTTCTCTGAAGCGAAGCAACACTGGTTCAGGAGGAGACCACCCATACTGAGGAGTCAGCCCAGAAGTATGGGGTCTGGGTTGTGCTGGACCTGCAGGTCAGTGGATAAAGGAGCAGAGGGATCTTTTTCTCGGTGCTTTGTAGCTGCAGCTGCTCCTGGACTTTTGGAATAATAATAATATAATAAATTCATGCTGCAGATATCTGTGAGTGTGTTACCCCTAGGAGAGGACAGTGGTTTGGCACCCTTTAAGAGGTACACTTGTTAGGCATATAGAAGTTCCTGGAGTACCACAGGCCTCAGTGGACCTTAGTGGTCCCTGGGTTTCCTTCACGATACACCTACCCTGGTGCAGGCTTTCAGAGCAAAGGGCATGTTTGCTCTGGGCCTATCAGCAACTCTCAGGCTCTTATCAGAAGTTGAACCAGAAAGGGCGTCATGCCCAGTGTGTGTTCAGTATTTACACACTCCTAGTGTGGACCCCATTGACCTCCTCCTGGGCCTCTGCACTCTGATAGTGTGAACTTCGTTGATCTCTTCCTAAGTCTCCCCAGTCAGAGCCACTGAATTCACTTCACCTGCTGTGGGCCATGAAGATCTGGGAGGTCTCCAGGGTTCTCCAAGCAGGAAGTTCTGCCTGAGTCACTCATGGCTGCTGTTTGGAGTATTCTTTCTCTAGATTCCTGGGCTCAGAGTCAGAGATAACTGTAAAAGGGATGGAGTGTGCCTGTCCTCTTCTGTTCCATCCTGGCCTTTGAAATCCATGAGAACATCAAAGTGATGGAGGCTTACAGATGATGCTCAGGGTTACTAAGAAAGGATGTGTTAGATGTAAATTTTATAGGTGACACACCTAGAAACCCAGAAGCTGAGATAGCAGGCCAGTCTGGACTACATACAATGCTCTGTCTCGAAAATCAAAACAAAAACAAAAAGCAGAAAAAGAAGAAATTTGTTCACTTAATTTAATTTTCAACAGTGACTCCTGGTCTGGCGTATGGCTTCTTAGCTTCCAGTTACAAGGACATTTTCACTCCATTACACCATGTTTCATGGCAAGGTTTTCTTTGAAGATAAAGCACTGTGGGTATAGGCAGGCTCTAATCAGGATCATTTCTGTACGTTTTGTCTGTTGCAATAACTGTCAGTCATCACAGGCAGGAGCCCTCAGTGAGATGCGTGGACAAAGATGCTGTCTGGAAGGCCAGTGTGTGCGGGCAGCAAGTCACAGGACAGGGTGAGCACTTGACTGAGAAAGATGTTGGAAGTCACTCTTGGGTGGCTGTGAGTGGCTGCTGCCCTGGCCTCATCCACAAAGGTGGCACCAAAGATGCTGATTCCTGCGGGTCAGATGGGGGAGGGCTGCAGGAGAAGATTCGCTTGGCTGATTTGGGGCTTTTAACTTTTCTTGTTGCAACTCATCAGGTCTGCCAGACTCTACAGTGTTGAATGTGGTGCTGTGGGAGGGGAGGGGCCAGGGAGGTGGAGCTGTAGAGATGACACACAGCAGGAGGAGGGTCTCCCTGGACCCCTCCCTGCACTCCCAGGCAGAGAGGAGCAGGGCTGCTTAAGACTGCACAGCACCCAAAGCGGGACATTTTCTGAGGTAAAGAACAGTCAACAAACCCATGGTGTCCAAACGCTTATCCTCACCCAATGTCCAGACTTAGAGCCTATGGGTCTTTTAGGTCCTTAGGTGACTTCTGTCATGCCCTCATTTCCTGGTCCCCAGCACAGCAGGCCAGGACTTTGTGTGCAGTCGCGGCTGTGCTTCTCCCAGCAGCTCTCATGTCAGCGCTGGCACAGATGATATTGTTTCATTGTGTGTGTGTGTGTGTGTGTGTGTGTGTGTGTGTGTGTGTAGTATGTGTGTGTGATGGAGGACGTTGAAGTTTTTCCCCATCCCCCAGGACCTGGAGATGCTATGAGATTCAAGTTTCATGCTCAGGACACCTGTGAATCTGTTTGACTGCCAGGTGTGTCCTGGAAGTGGAATGGGGCATCAGAAGGTCCAGGAGAAGAGCATCTTATTCCCATCTCCCTGTCCATATAAGGAAGGCTATTTCTAACTTTTATGGATCCCAAGAACTCTTTGATTCATCGTGACACAATTATTCTACTTCATCTCCCACATTATTGATTTATATTGTGACTTTATTGTTGTCCCTAAGCTTTTTAGGCCCTGTATTAAAACTTTCTCTTATAATATATTCCATTGTACAAAGATGACAAATGGTGCTCAATCTGTCTCTGTGTTAACCTAAAACATTTTCCCTGTCATTAAAGGGCTCTATCCCCCATCGTCTAGATCCTGATGCTCACAAGGCTCCTGCATATGACAAACCCAGGCCATCCTAGGATACTACCTTTTACATTGCCTTGAAGGCCAGCCATAGGACATCACCAAAATGATGATTTTGTAAAGCCAATCTTCAACACCAGAAGGCAGAGAGAGAGTTGAGGATAAGCTTCAACTGGGCTCAGAAGCTGGACAAAGAGAAGGGCCCTTCATGTGAGTGTGGGAGGCGTAAGGCCTGGGATTTCCAGGAGAGCAGTGCTACTCAACCTGTGTGTCAGGAAAATTTTGGGGTCGCATATCAGATATTTACATTATGGTTCATAACAGAAAAATTACAGTTATGAAGTAGTAACTAATAATTTTATGTTTGGGGGCTCACCACAGCACACGGAACTGTATTAAAAGGTCATAGCATCAGAAAGGTTAGAATCACTGCATTATGGCCTGGCAGTGTTGTTGAAGTGTTGCTACACACACACACACACACACACACACAGACACAGAGAGAGAGAGAGAGAGAGAGAGAGAGAGAGAGAGAGAGAGAGAGAGAGAGAAGCAAGAATTTCAGTGTCTTTCAAAGAAACCAGCATGACCTAACATGAAGGGGACCTTCATATCCTAAGACCACCCTAAGGGACAAGGGCCCCTGAGGGTGCTGTCACCACTCTATGAGTCTCGGCAGCACAGAGGTGTCATGAGGGTGAGGTCACACTTAGAGCTCCTGCCCTCTCACTTCTCTCCACATGCGACATCTTGAGTGTGTTCCTACTCACAGAAGCCCTGTGGCTTCTATTAACTTTCTGCTCCCTGATCTTCACTCTCACACCACATTGGGTTAAAGGGCCAGAGATCATGGTGACTCCAAGTTCATGTCAGGGATCCTGATTCCAGAAGGACTTCAGATTCTATGCTCTGTCTCTCTGAGTCCAGAGAAGGAGGAGAAACTGCAGAGTGACTTTGCCCTGCCTGCTGGCTATTGGCTCCCAGTGCTTTCTACCCTATCAGCTGTGCTGCAATAAGAACTTTGCACCTGCCCCAAAAAAGGTATAAATTTCCTGCCTGGGCAAGTCCTACCTTCTCTGCTTCCTGCTGTAAGACTGTCATCTTGTAGTAGCACAGAGTTAGCTCTAGGATTCAACCATGCCACTCGATAGATTTCCTGGCTGGCTGTTTGCTGTGACCTGTGGGCTCCTGCTTCTCCTCCTCCACGTGCATGGTAAGCAGAGGGACCAGGGTCAGAGCTGTTCCAGTTCTGCAGAGTCAGAGGCTGAGCTCATGGGAGGGAAGGCACCAGGGAGGGAGGAGCTGGTGGAGGTGACAGATGAAAGTGTGGATTTGTGAGCCCTCTAATGCCCACTCTAAAGCCCACAGGATGGGCTGCGCATAGCATAAGAGTGTCGGGGATGTCTAAGGTTACCTTGTACTTAATGAGCCAGAAGGGACAGAAGAACAGGAGGGACATGTCCCTCCTCTGTACGTGGTTGTGGCTAGAGCTCCAACTGACCTTGGATAGTGACAACAATTCCTTCCTAATTTCAAGTGGCTCTGAACCTGTCATTTTGTTGACTACAGAAGTGCCCTGTCAGTCTTCAATAGGGCCAGTGGGCAAGGTTTCCAGCCCCCGGTACTCATCTCCACGTCCCACAGGCAAACTGAGAGGACCCAAGTTACCTTCCCCGTGTAACTCTGTGATAACAATGTAGGAATTCCCGAGTGTGATGACAACTTATGACTTCTCTCCACCCACAGGCAAGGACTCAGGCAGCCCCATCAGGAACACACACACAGGGCAGGTGAGAGGAAGCCTTGTCCATGTGAAAGATGGTGAACTTGGTGTCCACACCTTCCTGGGGATTCCCTTTGCCAAGCCACCTGTGGGACCACTGCGCTTTGCTCCCCCTGAAGCCCCTGAACCATGGAGTGGTGTGAGAGATGCAACCTCTGAGCCAGCCATGTAAGTTTTGGGGCCCAGGGGACTTCAGGCCTGAGCTCTAGGTCACACTGCTGTGCTTCCTCCATCTCAGCTCTATAGCAGTGTTCTGCCTGTCCTAAGGGCGTCTCCCATGCAGTTTTCAGAGGAATGTGCTAAGGATTAGAGAGGAACAGCTGTGCCAGGCTCCTGGGTCAGAGCTTGATGCCTATAGGGACTTAGCTGCAGGTTCAGCAGTGAGGAACGGAGACTAAAGCCATTCTTCACAGTCACTGTGACCATCCACTGTCCAGGTGCCACTGACTAAGGAACAGGTGCACCTGCTTTCCACTGTGAAAAGACTATGTGGAAGAAGGAGGAGGTACCGTGAGAGTCTGGAGTGAGATGGAGAATGTCTCACGACCCTATGGTGTTGTCCATTCATCCCTATAGCTCCCGTGTAGGCACAGAGCCCCAAAACCCGAGTATTGTAGTTTGTTTTTTGTTGCTGTGATAGAGGACCCTGACAAAAGCAATGTAGTGAAGAGAGATTTTACTATGGGTCACAATTCCAGGAAAACTACAGAGGCTGAAGTTTAAGGGAGCTGATCCCAGCCCTAAACAGGAACAGAGCCTAAGGGGTACATCTTGTTTGATGTTGGCTCATAGGTGCTGCGGTAGAAAGGAAGCTCACCAAGATGCTTAGCTTCACTTTCTGGAGGAACTGGCTGATCCTCAGCTAGCTCACTCCAGTTACTTTATTCGTGTGTGTGTGTGTGTGTGTGTGTGTGTGTGTGTGTGTGTGTATGTGTGTGCGTATGTGTGTGCGTATGTGTGTGCATATGTGTGTGCGTATGTGTGTGT
>NW_004949268.1:145050-148487 GCF_000317375.1 Microtus ochrogaster | reverse complement strand
GTGTGTATGTGTGTGTATGTGTGTGTATATTGTGTGTATGTGTGTGTATGTATGTGTGTATGTATATGTGTGTGTATGTGTGTGTATGTGTGTGTGTGTATGTGTGTGTATGTATGTGTGTGTATGTGTGTGTGTATAAGTATGTGTGTGTATAAGTATGTGTGTGTATAAGTATGTGTGTATGTATATGTGTGTGTATGTGTGTGTATATTATGTGTATGTGTGTATGTATGTGTGTATGTATATGTGTGTGTTTATGTGTGTATGTGTATGCATGGTTAATTGGAGCTGGCAAACTTTGAGTCATCTTGCACTTGCTGCCCATGAGACCAGACAGTGCACACAAATCTCAGTCCCTTTTGATTATAGCAAGTCATGATCAAAAGCAAGAACTCCAGGTCTGCCAGTGTCTTAGGATGAAGGTCAGTGCAGCTGCAAACTCTCAAGTAGAACCAAGTGCAGACTCTCCAGAGAAACATCATTTCTTCAGGGTTTAAACAGTCTCCAAACAATTTCTCAGCCTCTGCTGACTAACCCAAACATAGCAAAGGGATTTGCTGACTCGTTTCTCTCAATGCCAGACACAGAGGTTTTACTATACATGTCACTTAAAGCGAATCATAAAGGTTCGGTTACATATCACTACAGACACATGCATGCTTGCTAATGCGCTACTCACTCTGTCCATTCTTACACAGTTCAGAAGCCCCTTCCAGGGAATGGTGCTTCATACAATAGGCGGGAATTTCTCTCCATGATTATCAAGATAATGGGCTACAGGCAAGAACACAAGATCTAGGTCAATAGTGCTTAACCTGGGTCATAACCCTCCAGGGGTCACATAACAGATATCTTGCATAGCCGATATTTGCATTACTATTAGTAACAGTAGCAAAATTATAGTTACGAAGGAACAGTGAAATAATTTTAGGGTTGACCGTCACTGCAACGTAAGGCTGATCTAGACCATCCCTCATTTTGATTCTTTTCCCAGGTGATTCCACATTGTGTCAGTCAACAGTCAAAACCAACCCCCACACCGGGATTTAAATAGCACAGAAAGGATGAAAGTCAGTACAGGAAGGCGACCATCTCATAGAGGATGGCAGCAGTCCTCATATTCCCCATACTCTAGCCCTCAGGGCGCTACTACCCAACCAGAGGCCTCCCTAAAAGTACTGTTCCATTCCCATTTCCTCAGAGCTGGTGGCCTTTACCTTGGTAGGAAGGGACTTCAGAGAGGGGTCAGATGTTAGCAGGAGGAAATCATGGAAAGCAGTAGCTGAAGGTAGCTGAGAGAAAATTCAGACTAAGATTTAGGATTGATTATCACGTATCTTGGACTAACTGTCTTCCATGTTCTCCAGGTGTCCACAGACTGATGCAATGAGTTTGATGTTTGCGAAGGAGATAAATCTGATCATGCCTCCTATGTCTATGTCTGAGGACTGCCTGTATCTCAACATCTACACACCAACGCATGCCCGTGAAGGATCTAACCTGCCTGTGAGTGTTAGAACATGGTCAGCTGGGAGAGAAGATGATTCATTCTCTGGAATATTGGAAAGGAAAAAGTAATTCTGAGATCTTCTGTAGTTTAGACCCTGATTAGTAGTCTTTCCTTAC
Organism: Microtus ochrogaster; assembly: GCF_000317375.1. NCBI lineage: Eukaryota > Metazoa > Chordata > Mammalia > Rodentia > Cricetidae > Microtus > Microtus ochrogaster. The sequence continues at coordinate 146,861 of NW_004949268.1, read as the reverse complement.
TGGGGTCAAGAAGGTGATCCCAGCCATGTTGAGCTGCTTAAACCTGTGTGTGTGACTCAGAGCTATGGTGCTCTGAGAGATAAGAGGCTCTATGTCTTTGATTAAACCAGAAAATCTTCTATCAATTTGAACCTGGTAGACCCACTCAAGAGGGTGCTCAAAGGCTGCATATTGACATCATCAAAATTCCTAGCTGCAGATTATCTGTTGTGCCAATGGGATCTGATGTCTCTTCTGATTAGCAATCAGGAAAGACGCACATGGAGACACTCGTGTTTGCTCTACTTTGATGAGTCTGAGAGTGATGATGTCATGTCTTGTGATGTAGAACCATTAATCTAGGCTGAGATTTCCTGATGAGGAAGTGGAAATGGAAATATGTTTATAGTCCTAGAGTACCTCATTTGTAGACCAAGTCCTGAAATCCTGAGGAGATCTGCGTGTATTGATCTGCACAGAGGCAAACCAGATGATAATCTAGTAGGCAGTCCAGTGGAGCTTGGGCTGGGTGTGGGCCTCCTGGCACCTCTGTTGATTTCTCCAGGTGATGGTATGGATTCATGGTGGTGCACTTGTTTGGGGAATGGCTTCCATGAACGATGGATCCATACTGGCTGCTACTGAGGATATAGTAATTGTTGCTATCCAATATCGCTTGGGTGTCCTTGGCTTCTTCAGGTAAGCCTGGGACTGGGCTGGACAATAGGGTCTGAGTAGAGCATAGATAGACCTGTAATTCCTGTTCCTGTCACTTCTCAGCACTGGAGACAAACACGCTACGGGCAACTGGGGCTACCTGGACCAAGTGGCTGCCCTACGCTGGGTCCAACAGAATATTGTCTACTTTGGAGGCAACCCTGGCCAGGTCACCATTTTCGGTGCTTCAGCAGGAGGCACAAGTGTGTCTTCACTTGTTGTGTCCCCCATGTCGAAAGGACTCATCCACAGAGCCATCATGCAGAGTGGAGTGGCCCTGCTGCCTGACCTGATCTCTGACACACCCGAGGTGGTCCACACGGTGAGTGTCCTCATCAATTCCAGTCCTTACTTTGCTACCTCAGTCCTTGCCTGTAGTATTCTGTTAATCTCTTAAGTGGGATAAGCAAGGATTATGAGAAATAATTTCTTCCCATTAATTTCTGAAAGGTGTAAAACTTAGACTCCACCTCCCCTCTGCTTTATGCGTGATGGGCATATTATGTGACATAAAAACTGTGCACAGTGGCTTCCACCACTGGCAAAAACAGATATGTTTGTTTCTTATTACTGTGAGAAAGACCATGACCAATAATAGATACTTGAGGAGGAAAAGGTTAACTTCAGCTTACAGTTTATAGTCCATCTTGAAGGGAAGTCAGAGTAGACATTCAAGCAGGTTGTTAGAGCCTAGAACTGAAGCAGAAGCCAGAGAGGAGCCCTATTTACTGACTTGTTACCCATGGCTTCCTCAGTTCTTAAGCAGCTCAGGACACCTGTCCACGGGTGGCACTGACCACAATATGATGGAGCCTCCTCCATCAGTCAATTATCAGGAAATGCCTGGACTTACCTATGGGCCAATCTTATAGAGGTCTTTTCTCCGTTGACGTTCTCTTTCAAGACTACCCTGGCTTGTGTCAAGTTGGCAAAGAAAAAAATCTGACCAGGCTTGCTGTGCAAATGTGAAGCCCCGAGTTCAAAACCCCGGAGCCCACAGAAGACTAGAGGTGGTGTTGGTAAACCCAGTGCTCCTATGCAAAGAAGGGAAGTAGAGAGAGTAGAGTCCCTGGAAGGTCATAGTTCAGCTAAGCTATTATAGACAAATGCACACA
>NW_004949268.1:139638-142580 GCF_000317375.1 Microtus ochrogaster | reverse complement strand
TTGTCTGCAGTTGAACTCACTGAGGAGGAAAAGCTGCTGAACAGGAGGATGATGAAGTACTGGACCAACTTTGCAAGATATGGGTAAGAACATATCCCTCCCTCAACCTCTTTATGGTTGGGTCTCCATCCAGGGCTCCTATGTAGATGTGTCTCATTAGCATATGTAGGCTCTTAATTACACCATAATCTCCTCCAGCTTGGGGCACACTAAGGCAGATACTGTCTAGATTTAGTTTCTTCTCATCCCACAGAGACCTGCTGTGTGAGTCACAGTATTGATTTTCCCTCTCAGAGAAAGATACAAAACTAGATAGCTTCCCTTGGTTTATATGGATGAGACGCTAGTGAGTGTCCTTTGTGTTCTACGTCTATACACCAGTCCTCCTGCACTCTCAGGCCCTTGGCCTACTCACCCACTGCTCTGACCCCAATCAAGGGATGATCACACCTTGAATGAGAGAGACCTCACCCTTCCCTATTGGTGACATACCCACAGGAACCCCAACAGTGAGGGTCTCCCCTACTGGCCTGAGTTGATCCATGATGAGCAGTACCTGAAGCTGGACATCTATCCTGCTGTGGGTCAAGGCCTGAAGGCCAGGAAGCTGCAGTTCTGGACAAAGACTCTGCCTCAGAAGATCCAGGAGCTAAAGGGGGCTCAGGCCAACCATGTAGAGCTTTAGTGCCAGTTACAGAAAAGATGGGTGGAGTTGAGGGAAGATGTGGACATCCTGAGATTAAAAAGTGTGTTTATTTTACTTTATTTGTTCCAACACTCACACAAGCATTTTTAACCTCAGTATTTGCTCTTTCATTGTGTATGACAAACCCTCTGTATGGTACTCATACTTCTGGGTACATTTTATTAGAATCAATAAATGATCTCACAACCATATGGATGTGTGTTCCCCTCATCTTCTTTAACACTTCACTCTTTTAGGCTCCCTCCTTATTTTCTTCCTCCCATCATCTTCCTCTCATCTTCTCTCTCCTCATCTCCAAGCCTCAGACCCTTTTCAAATAAAACAGAAGCTTCCGGCACTGTTGACGTCAGGAAATCCCTTGTCCTCTCTCATCTAGTTCATGTTTTCTCATACTTCTAAGTTGCCAAAGAAAATCTGATTTCCCAAAATCCATCAACTTCATTTGTGTAATGCTGTTCCTAAAAAAACATAAACTATAAATTCAGCCCTTAGCATCTGTGACCTCAGATGTCTGCACACTGAGAATGGAGAATTACATAAGCCCATGCCAAGATAACAAGACTCACATCTCAGAAACAAAGCAAAAAAAAATTATAATCTCTGGTATGGGACAATTGTCTATATTCTGTCAATTATATTTTAAATAAACACTGATTGACCAGTAGCCAGGCAGAAAGTATAGGTGGGACAACCAGACAGGAAGCAAAGGTGGGTCAATGAGAACAGAAGAATTCTGGGAAGAGGAAAGCCTAGTCTGCAGTCCTGACCGAGCCACTGAAAAAGTAAGATGTGACTGCCCTGCTGAATAAGGTACTGAGCCACATGGCTAACATAGACAAGAATAATGGGCTAATATAAATTATAAGAGTTAATAAGAAGCCTGAGCTAATGGACCAATCAGTTTATAACTAATGTAGAACTCTGTGTGATTTCTTTGGGATTTAACGATTGTGGGAACTGGGCAGGACAGAAACCTCAGACAACAAATCTCAGTAATTTACAAATGGTAACAAATAAACCTTTTGTAGACTGAGAAATCCAGGACTCAGACCTCCACAAATTTGCTGTGTGGTGAGATACACAGGTTTCTGGCTAGAGGTCTCCATGATTATATTTTCTGTCCTCTGCTGGTAGAATTTGTAAACAATGACATTCCAAGGACAATGTTAAGTCTCTGTTGACTTGAACTGGGGACAGGGAAGATTTTCCTGTAAGTGAGACTGACCATGCAGGTTGTTTCCATTCTATGTGTAGAGAATTTAGTAAAGTTCTTATTGCAAGGTTGTTCTGCTTTTCAGTTCTGCACACACACAATAAACTTCCAACGGGGAGCCAGAATCTGTTCTAGACTTTTGATATTTATCTCATTTTAGTGGCTTGAGTGTAGATTGTTTCATGGGGTTAGGATTTGATTTTAGGGCTTGTGCACATTAGGTAAGTGCTCTATCCATGGACTATAGCATCAGACCACTGTGGACTGTGCAAATGCAATCAGTCTCTTAGATGTATGGTTTAGTTAGTCTGAAAATAGTCTCAAGGCTTGCAAATGCCACCACATCATATTCAGAACAGCCCTCATGCCCCCATCAAAAGCTTTGTTGGGGTTCCTTGCTATCATTCACTACCTTTGACCACTGTAACCAAGACATTGCTTTATCTTGCTAAGTTGGGGCTTGTCACCAATGAAATATAAGTAGAAAGTTGTGTGACTGGCTATGTCACTTTACATAATGTTTTTGTTTCCTTTTATTGTGGAACTCCATCCAACTGTGCACACGACACATTCTATCTGCTTACCCTAACTATGGGCAACTGCTTATTTTCTCTCTGCTGCTGTTCCATTCACATTAGTGTTAAGAAAATTCAAGATTAATAAAGCATTATGCAATCATTTCTGGGGGTATTTCCCATCCCTTTCTGCTTGTTTAACATATCCTTTATAGTTTGATTTGAACTTTCTATAACTGCCTAACCTGTAGGAATATTTGGAATACCTGTAGTATGCTGTATATTATAATAAGCAAAAAAACTGTTTCTCAGACACAGATTCTTGACCATTGTTTGTCTTTATTTGTGCAGATGTACACATGATGGCCATAACCTCTTGTAAATGTGTGATTACTGAATTGATGTGGGAGTGTCATATATCAATCTGTTGATTTCATTTGTTAAGGAATAAAGAAACTGCCTAGGCCCCTTGATAGGCCAACCCTTAGGTGGGTGGAGTAAACAGAAC
>NW_004949268.1:134795-139538 GCF_000317375.1 Microtus ochrogaster | reverse complement strand
GCTCGTGGGCTACATAGAATAATAGAAATGGGTTAGATCAATATGTAAGAGCTAGCCAATAAGAGGCTGGAACTAATGGTTCAGGCAGTGATTAAAAGAATACAGTTTCCGTGTAATTATTTCGGGGCATAAGCTAAGCTAGCCATGCGGGTGGCAGGGTGCTGGGGACGCAGCCCCGCTGCTCCTATTTCAACACTGAATCAACCTTTTCTGAACTCAAAGAAGTTGCTCATTGAAAATCTGAATCAGTGTCAGTGGTGTGATGTGCATATTTTAATTTCCCAAAATGTGCAAAGTAGAACACATCCATCAACCAGATTTCATTCCTTTGAGTACCTTTTGGATTACTCCCTGCAGGTAGTGGTGTTTGATTATAGAAAGAGGAAATAGGATATCTCTTTATAATCTTCTTAGCTTGTTGCTATGTAATAGGAAACTCTTTCTATAAACCTTCGCTATTGACATGATGTTTTTTGAGAAATTCTGAGCATATTTCCAATAAATAATCACTAAATTTCTGCATTACCTTGTGCTACAGGACCTGGCAGACCAGTATGGGATCAAATATATGTTGTGTATAAGGAACAAAGCTTATTCCTGAATGTATCTTGAAAGAGTATGAATAATGTACTCAATTCTGTATTATCTGTTATAAATTCAGTGGTTTCAATATGCAAGATAATTCTTTCTGCAAATTGCAAATCAGTAACTATATTGAGAGGTTCTTTAAAATCCCTTAGTATCATGAAAACAGCATATAGCTCTGCTTTTAAACAGAATTTTAAAGGCTCTGTTCCACCTTACTTAAATCTTCTGAATTGTAACTTGCCTTTTCTAATTTATGTGAATCAGTATAGAATGTATGGATTTCAGTTATTGGTGTGTCACGAAGAATGCTGGGAAGGATACATGAAGTTTTCTTTATAAGGTTAATTGTATCGCTTTTGGGATAATTGCTGTTAATCTCTCCTAAAAAATATTAGACCAAGCTCCTCACCATGCTTCATTATCTTCCCATAATTTTTTAAATTTCATTAGTAGTATAAGTCACTATAATCTCAGCTGATCTATTCCTGCTAATTGACAAATTCTGAATTTTCCTTTTATAATTAATTCAGAGATATTTTCCACATAAAATTTTAATTTTTTACTTGGTTTGTATGGTAAAAAGATCCCTTCAAGATAACATCTTCCCTCTGTATTAAAATTCTTGTAGGGAAAATTCTGGAAGGTGATATGACTGGAATACAATTAGGATTTGATTCACCCTATCTACATGTGCCTCCTGTAATTTCTTTTTAATGATAGTCAATTCCTTTTCAGCTTCAGCTATTAATTCCCTGAGAATTTTTAAGTTTTTTCATCATCTAAGGTTTTGTTTAAATGAATTATTAGATCAGGTGTTATCCCAACAACCAGTCATAGATTGGAAATTCTCCTAACAATCCTTGAAATTCATTAAGAGTTTGTAGTCAGTCTCTCCTAATTTGTACCTTTTGTGTTCTAATTTTCCATAAACTTTTTTTGTAACCTAGGTAATTGACAGAATCTCCTCTTTTTGGTTTTTAAGGAGCAATTTGTAATTCCCATCTAGACAAAACTTTCTTTACTTCTGCATTTGAATCAGATAGCAAAATGACATCCATGTAATGGTGAATTACAGATTTAGGAAAAAGCTTATATATTATTTCCAGTAACTGACTTACAAAGTATTGGCACAGGGTGGGGATATTGAGCATTCCCTGTGGGAGGATTGTCCACTGGTATCTCCTAATAGGCTGAGAATTATTATAAGTAGGCACTGTGAAGGTAAATTTTTCTTTGTCTTTCTCTTGTAAAGTTATAATGAAGAAACAATCTTTGAAATCAATAACTATGAGAGGCCATCTTTTTTGGTAACAGAGAAGGAAGAGGAATTCCAGATTGTAGAGGGTCCATAGGTTGAATAACATTGTTAACAGCTCTTAGATCTGTCACCATTCTCCATTTTTCAGATTTCTTTTTAACAACAAATATAGGAGAATTCTGGGGGCTGGTTGATTCTCCAATATGGTGAACATCTAGTTGTTCCTGTACCTGCTGTTCTAAGTCCTGCAGCTTTTCTTCAGTTAGAGGCTATTGTCTAACCCATATTGGTTTTTTGGTTACCCATTTAAAGGTAGGACCGTTAGTACCTCTGAAGGTTTGCTAGTTGCTTTGTGTACTTGTACAACCTGAATGGCTAGTAACCTTTGTACATAGTACCTTATAATATCCCTCCCAAAAACATGAGTTTCTGGGACTGCAGGAATATTGATCTGGGTATTCCATTGCTGCAGCAGTCACAACCCCATAAATTCACTACAATATTAGCCACATTTGCCCTCAGCATTTTTCTCTGTCCTCCTGGCCCTATGCATTCAACCTATCTCATGCTTTGTTCTGATCTACAAACACAAGGCAGAGAGAGCTAACTGGACTAGACTGGACTTTTAAACCTCAAAGCCAATTTCCAATGATACACCTCCTCCAAAAAGGCCATACCTCCTAATTCTTCCTAAATAGTTCCACTAACTGGGGACCAAGCATTCAAATATATGAGTTTATAGGATTTGAGCCACCACACCTATATTAGATGGAATGAGGACACACTGAGCAGAACTGAACCTAGAGGCATTCAATTAGAGGTGTGGGTGGCTCCCGGATCCTTGGTGGTGAAGGAGAAAAAGAGGCCTAGGGTTCAAGGTCAGGCTAAAGGAAGGATGGTGACTGTGGAGCGGGAATAGGCAGCTGCATAAGGTGACTGGGACCTGAACATCTGTCTTCCCAATAGCTACAACTGTCTTCACTGAGGAGGAGGAGCTGCTGAGCAGGAGAATGATGAAGTACTGGACCAACTTTGCAAGACATGGGTGAGAGCACATCCCTCCCTCAACCTCCTCAGTGGTGGGTCCCTATCTAGGCCTCCATTGGTGGTTGATGACTTCATTAGCATGCATGGATAACTCATCATGTGATAGAGTCCTTCTCACCCCAGGGCACACTTGGGTACATTGTACATATTGGTTACTGGTCACATGGCAATGACCTGATAGGAGCTATGGTATAATTCTTTGGATTTTGCCTTTGAATGGGAGACCCAAAATTGTCCAGGTAGTCTTGCCCCACAAGGAACAGACACTCGTAGGTGACACTTGTATCCCTGTGTAAGGACACAGGCCTCATCCGTCCCCTCAACTATTGGCCCAATTAGCCCTGACAAATTGGGAGATCACAATGATGAGCATGATTTTACCATTCCCTGATGGCTGGCAATTATCCACAGGAACCCAAACAGCGAGGGGCAAACTGACTGTCCAGTGATGAACAATAATGAGAAGTACCTGCAGCTGGACATCCAGCCTGCTGTGGGCCAAGCCCTGAAGGCCAGAAGGCTGCAGTTCTGGACTCAGACTCTGCCCCAGAAGATCCAGGAGCTAAAGGGGTCTCAGGATAATTACAAAGAGTAGTACCCTGTGAGAGGAATGGTGTGAAGGGCTGAACATACATGAGGTCAGCCGAACATTCTTAGAGAATCCCGGTTAGAGTCTAATAGTCACATCACCATCCCTTACCTCTGCAATTGTCCATTTGGTCTGCATGTACGAAAAACCCTTGGTGTGTCATTCATTCCTCAACATGCTGGGACACCTTTTATGAGACTCCGTGAATGCTCCCATGAATGTAGATGTGTGACCCCTAAGTGCCCCAATCTTCTTTCAGTGTCCCCTGGGACAATGCCCTTTCCTTCCTTTCTTCCTCTGCTCTCATCCTCTCTCCTCTTCTCAAAGCCCCAGACAGTCTTCAGATGAAACAGAAGCTCTGGAAATATTTATTATATGGGAGTGGACTGTCAAAATCCTATGTTCTCTGGGTGAGTTTCTGGCCCCGCGGCGCAGGCCTGGGACAGGGAGCTCAGAGGTTCCTTGGCCCCCCAGCCTTCTTGGGCAGAACCCTCCCCACTTCGGCCCCACCACCCTCTTTCGGCACATAACATCAACCAGCCCAGCCTGTCTGGGCACTGGGTCCGAATCCTCGGGGCACCCAAGCGGGAGGGAGTTCCTTTGTTTCTATGGCCTGCCTGCAACAAGCAGGGTAGGTGCCTTGTTTGCGACCTGCCCATCTAGCACAGAGGCCTGATCTCTCAGCGCCAGGAGACCCAGCATTGGGGTGAGTTTCTGGCCCCGCGGCGCCAGCCTGGGACGGAGAGCTCAGAGGTTCCTTGGAACCCTATCCTTCTTGGGGTCTCTGCAGAGCTTCTACTCCGTCCATACTGCCTCTTTGTTCCTAGCCCACCCAGCTTCCTTCCAGAATCCTCCCCACTTCAGCCCCATAGCCCTCTTTCAACACATAACATCAACCAGCCCAGTCTGTCTGGGCACTGGGTCCGAATCCTCAGGGCACCCAAGTGGGAGGGAGTGCCTTTGTTTCTATAGCCTGCCTACAACAAGCAGGGCAGGCGCCTTGTTTGCGAACTGCCCAACCAGCAGGGAGGCCTGATCTCTCGGCACCAGGAGACCCAGCTTTGGGGAGAGCCAACATTGGGGAGAGCCAGCATTGGGTAGGCAAGGAGACCTGATCTGGTAAAAGAAGATCCATAAGGGAGCATTTGGAAGAAGAGATGGGCAGACGCCAAGGCAAGAATTCACCCAACAAGCTGAAAAGCAACATGAAGCCACCAGAAACCAGCGCCCTCACAACGGGAGGACATGAACACCTTAATCA
>NW_004949268.1:106661-117490 GCF_000317375.1 Microtus ochrogaster | reverse complement strand
AATAATATAAATAAATTAAAGGTTCAGGAAATATCAGCAATGCAATATAGGTGCACACCTGCCCCTAGTAATTCTTCCAGTTATCCCTATCTACCTCTTAAAGAACCCACAGCCTTCAAAACAGTCCTCTAGCTATGGGCAAGCACTCAAAACACGAGCTTGTGGGTCACTAGCCTATAGTAACTACTGAAAGCCTAAAGAGTACCCCAAGATTGCTGTTGGTGAACTGTCCTGTGTATTCAGAGAAATGAGAGCCACATGGCAGAGGGTTTACAGTAGTGAGGCTCAGTGCTGACCTTCCCTGCAACAGAGTCTCCTCAGAAACCCTTGAAGGCTTGGTACTAGGGGAAAGGTGCTGAGCAATCAGTCACACGAGCTCCCAATACCAGAAGCCAGTGCTGGTTCATGTCTCACAAATGTGGCAAATGGAGACCACAGACACCAAGAGAGGGTGAAAGTTTCAGAGTTTATCTTCAGGGAAAGGGGAGCACCTGAGAGTGAGGGGGTGCAAAGGCACAATGACTCCGAACAAGATCATCAGTCACCAGGATCCCACCCGGCAGAGGGACCCAAAGATTGGTTTACATGGTTCTGCTTTTGCTTAGGGGATAAAATGACTTTGCAAAGAGGAGGGGAATGTGGGTGCAGCAGCATGGCCTTCCAGTCAGCACACTGTTGGTTGTCTGCCTCTGATTTTCCTTCTAGGAACCAGGAAAGTCATCAGCTGCGGTGTGCAGTGGTTGTTAGCAGACACCAAGATTACAGCAATGAAGGCTTTCAGGATTGAAGCCCCAACCTGACTGCCTGGTGAGCTCACCAGGAGCTCAACAATGCATTAAGGCTGCAGCTAGGGTACCTCTCTGCTCAGTTTCTTAATCAAGGCTCAAAATCAGCTTCATTTATTTCCTGAGTGGGCAACATGAAATCTTTGTTTTCAACCCAAAGGTCATGGTTCACTATGATTTGTATTCAGTGTAGTGGCTGAGAAAGGGGACTGTGCTCTGGAGAACTGGCCCAAGTAGGGCAAGATGGTGAGAGGTAGAGGAATAGGGAGGTCCTAGGGCCTGCAGGACACAAGGCACTCACCACTCCTTAATGTCAGAGAATGTGCTCCGGGGGAGCAAAAGTACAGACAGAGCAGAATTTGGCACCTTTGTAAGGGCCAAAGTGCAAGAGACTTTGTACTGCTGGGGTTGAAACATTTATGGATATCAATCACACGGACCATCAAGAAGATTAGGGGATGACCAAGGAGTCAAGAGTCTTCTGGAGGGTTTATGATGGGCAGGAAGACAGCTCCACACGAGGAGAAGCTTGCTCAGGGTGCCAGGGACAAGGGTCTCTTTTGACACCGCCCCATTTTCAGGACACACCCAATGGATAAACATTTTCACAGATGTAATAGCCTCAAGCAAGGGTGGACTCCATACTGCCTGCCTAACTCCTGATCCAAAGAGCAAACTTTAGAAAATGGGGCACTGAGAAACCCATGTAGTTCTGATCAACCCCCTAACTCCCGACCCAGATTGAAAATCCCATGAATTTATCTAGTTCTGCTTCTGCAGGCATTTGTAAAATTTGATATACGGGGAAAATGCATAGTTTTTTTCTCATCAGTTGGCATCATTTGTGATAGATGTCAGAGACCTTTATGAGATATGGTCTGAAAGCCATGGAATCAAATTTATTTGCTGAAATCTAATTTCTGATCCAATGTTATTAAGAGTTATGGATCTGGGAAGATCCAAGAGTGTCATTGTTTTCTCATCTATCCAACGAGGATGCAGTGTGAAATCTTTAGAGCCAGAGGCCTAACTCTCACCACAAAGCAAATTTGATGGCATTTGACTGTGGATTTCTTGGTTTATAAGCATTTATACAATTTCTTGCTCTTTGTATGTTATCCAGATTATAATTTGTTTAGAGATGTTGGTCTTACTATGTTGCTCAGGCTGACCCGAAATTGCGGGAATCATATAATCTTTCTGCCTATGGCTCTGATTGCAGGACCCACAGATACCTATTAAAGAGCTCAGCTTGCAATTTGTGAATTTTTGGAACAACAACCTGACTGAACACATGAAAACAATAGGTAGGACTTTGGCTATTAGGTTTCTTTATTGGCCACTTACAAATAAGAAGATGTGAGACTTGCTGAGAGAACATAGGATTTTGACAGTCCACTCCCATATAATAAATATTTCCAAAGCTTCTGTTTCATCTGAAGAGTGTCTGGGGCTTGGAGAAGAGGAGAGAGGATGAGAGCAGAGGAAGAAAGGAAGGAAAGGGCATTGTCCCAGGGGGACAGTGAAAGAAGATTGGGGCACTTAGGGGTCACACATCTACAGTCATGGGAGCATTCACAGAGACTCATAAAAAGTGTCCCAGCATGTTGAGGAATGAATGACACACCAAGGGTTTGTCGTAGATGCAGACCAAATGGACAATTGCAGAGGTAAGGGATGGTGATGTGACTGTTAGACTCTAACCGGGATTCTCTAAGAATGTTCGGCTGACCCCATGTATATTCAGCCCTTCACACCATTCCTCTCACAGGGAATTTGTAATTATTCAGAGACCCCTTTAGCTCCTGGATCTTCTCAGGCAGAGTCTGGGTCCAGAACTGCAGCCTTCTGGCCTTCAGGGCTTGGCCCACAGCAGGCTGGATGTCCAGCTGCAGGTACTTCTCATTATTGTTCATCACGGGCCAGTCAGGTTGCCCCTCGCTGTTTGGGTTCCTGTGGATATGCCAGCCATCAAGAAATGGTAAAATCATGCTCATCATTGTGCTCTCCCAATTTGTCCGGGCTAATTGGGCCAATAGTTGAGGGGATGGATGAGGCATGTGTCCTTACACAGGGATACAAGTGTCACCTACGAGTGTCTGTTCCTTGTGGGGCAATACTACCTGGACAATTTTGGGTCTCCCATTCAAAGGCAAAATCTAAAGAACTATACCATAGCTCCTATCAGGTCATTGCCATGTGACCAGTAACCAATATGTACAATGTACCCAAGTGTGCCCTGGGGTGAGAAGGACTCTATCACGTGATGAGTTATCCATGCATGCTAATGAAGTCATCAACCACCAATGGAGGCCTAGATAGGGACCCACCACTGAGGAGGTTGAGGGAGGGATGTGCTCTCACCCATGTCTTGCAAAGTTGGTCCAGTACTTCATCATTCTCCTGCTCAGCAGCTCCTCCTCCTCAGTGAAGACAGCTGTAGCTATGGGGAAGACAGATGTTCAGGTCCCAGCCACCTTATGCAGCTGCCTATTCCCGCTCCACAGTCACCATCCTTCCTTTAGCCTGACCTTGAACCCTAGGCCTCTTTTTCTCCTTCACCACCAAGGATCCGGGAGCCACCCACACCTCTAATTGAATGCCTCTAGGTTCAGTTCTGCTCAGTGTGTCCTCATTCCATCTAATATAGGTGTGGTGGCTCAAATCCTATAAACTCATATATTTGAATGCTTGGTCCCCAGTTAGTGGAACTATTTAGGAAGAATTAGGAGGCATGGCCTTTTAGGAGGAGGTGTGTCACTGGAAATTGGCTTTGAGGTTTAAAAGTCCAGTTTAGTCCAGTTAGCTCTCTCTGCCTTGTGTTTGTAGATCAGAATGTAAGCTTTAGTTAGCTACTGTTCCAGTGACTTGCCTGCCTGCATGCTGCTATTCTCCCATCCTTGATTGTCATAGACTTTAACTAACCCTTTGAAACTCTAAGTCCCAATAAACTCTTTCTTCTATAAGCCGACTTGTTCATAGTATCTCATAGCAACAATACAAAAGTAACTAAGGCAATAGATTATATTTGGAAGGGTCCAGATTCTAATCTGGGTATTGTTTTTTGAGGGTGGACAGGGTGCTTACTTGATTATGTCCTCTCCCAGAGCCTTGATTTTTTTCAACTGGACAGAGCTCAGTTGCCCATCAGGTACCCACCTGTGACCCCATCCAGCTCATGAAACACAAGAAAGACTCACGTTTCATGTCCAAGGGTGAGGACCCAAAAACAAAAGCCATCTCATCGCCATGGTCAACTTTCACATGGGGTGGCCTCACATCTTTGACGTAGCTGGGCACATGACAGAATTCATAAAAGTAGACAGGGACATGGGAACCTAGAAGTTCGGACACATGGTTACATAGTATTCCCTCACCTTTAACTTTCCTACTTAACCCTTAGTGATAAGTTATGTCGGTATACAGTTATCTGGTGTTTTCATTGTCAAATGGGTGGCCCCGGGCTGGAGCACTAGTTATGGGAAAGCCTTTAGCTAAACAGTGACCCTGGCCTCCCCAGCTGAGTCGTTTTGGCAGATCAATGGAGTATCAGCAACCTGTTTCCTTGTCTGTATCTGGATGTCACTCCCCTCTCTTACACTAGAATAAAGAAATGCCGATGTAATGGTCCTGGGAGTTTGGTACCAGAGATGTGACCCAGACATGAGCATGGACCTGGACACTATTAAGCTCATCCGGGACCCATGGCTCTGAGCTCCTCCCCACTAGGCCTCATCACAGATGTACTCACGTTGAAACTTTGCTACTTGGAGTGCAGGAATCACGAACAAATAGTCTGCCATCATTTCCTTGTACTGTATTTGGAGGGTCTGAGCATCTTCAGTGTTGTTCATATACTCTTCCATTAGCAGGTCACTACACTCAGGAGGTAACATCTACAGCAGGGAATCAGGAAGAATGAGTTTAGGCAGGTTCTTGTTTTGATAGGCAGCAGCCTCAGTGTGGAGAATGTGGCCAGGGATAAGATATGATATAGAGGGAAAGGTATAAGTTCTGAGGTGAATCCTCCACAAACCATACACATACAAATCTTTGTTTGTAGGCATGCTGTCTGAGAAGGATAGATAGTGGCTCTTTCTATTGGAGGCAGTACTCAAGGTGTCTCACCATCTGTGTTGTTGTTGTGTAATTCAGAATAGCTGGCAGGGTCTTTCTGGTTATCTCCTTTATTATTTGATCAACCCCCAACATCTGCAAGAGAGAGAGGACAGTTTTCAGTATATGGTCAGCTGGATATGGATTAAGTTTTCACTGCTCATCTTATGAGTCCCCAGACTTTCAGAGAATTGGAACTGTGCCTCACCATAGGGAGACCCCAGCCAAACTCATCATTGTTGACACCAATGATGCTGGGGACAGGGTGAAAATCCGCAGAAGTCAACAACTCTTGGGGATGCCTGGGTAGGAACTCTCCATCCACCACAGCAGGGATATGAGTAAAGACCTGAGGGACATCCAAGGTCAGTGATGGAGGTCAATTCTGATGTTCACTGAGAAACCCTGACCATTACCCCTGCCCCCATTTAATTGTCTCAGGATGTTTCTCCAACCCTGACAGAGATTCTACATATATTAGGATATTTGGTATTTATTTTACACACGTGATTAAGAGGATGCCAAACCATGGAGCAGAGGTAATTTGTTTAGAGTAATAAGGACTGACTCTCCCACATCCCACTGACCAGGTCCTCCAAGTCACACAACTCTCCTAACCTTGTTAATAGCCAGAATCTCCTCTTCACTCTTGTTTCTCAGACAGCGCACCAGGGTCTCTGAATCCGTAGTCTCACAACCAGATAAGCTGGCCACTTTCTGTAAAGGGATCAGGCAGGAGTTGATCCATCCTTTCAGGCAAGTAGAGGAGTTTTCCCAACCCCAGTTGATTGGCATGGTGCACAAATATCACATCACACTTTTTGTGCTGTTGAAATGGAGTGAGTATGGAATTCCCATTTTCTTGTTGCTCAGATGTGACAGCCAGAGGGGTCATTCTACCTAAAGACTTTAAAAAGTAAGCTACATGTGTTTGTCCACAAGGGCGTGTGACTTCAGGAGTGCCTGTACCATGGCTTCCGTGCAAAGATTCGAGGACACCATCTGGTTGCTAGTCCTCACTTCCCATCTTGTTTGAGAAATGATCTTTTATTATTTCTTCCTGCCTACAAGAGTCTCTTATTTGTGACCTTTCAAGGATTTTCTGGTCTCTGCCTCCTATCTCATCCTATGAATACCAGGATCACACACTTGTTTCTCCATGCAGCTCTTTGTGGTTTCTGAGGGAATTTGAACTCAGGTCCTTATGTTTTTACCTATTGAGCCATATCTTCAACCCATATGTATTTGTTTCTGAATATGATGGACACTACAAGGTACTTATACATGGTTATTACACCCAGCCTGAATAGAGAGAAATGGATTCCAACCCTTGAATCTCTCAGAAAGTACTGAAAGAAGCTATTTCCCACATCCCTCATTTTCCCAATTGAGAAAACTCCCAGAGTATCAGAGGGTGGAGGCTGAGGCTGCAGGATCATCAATGGCTGAAGTGACTTACTGTGTAGACCACCTCAGAGGTGTTAGAGATCAGGTCAGGCAGCAGGGCTACTCCACTCTCCATGATGGCCCTGTGGAAGAGTCCCTTTGACATGGGGGACACAACCTGTGAAGACACACTTGTGCCACCTGCTGACTCTCCAAAGATGGTGACAAGGTCTGGGTTGCCTCCAAAGTGGGCGATGTTCTGCTGGACCCAGCGCAGGGCAGCCACTTGGTCCAGGTAGCCCCAGTTGCCTCTGGCATGCTCATCTCCAGTGCTATGAAGACACAGAGAAGGAATCACAGGGCTGTCTTATTTTCTTTCATCCTCTACTTACAGTGCAGGGTAGCCCCAGACTCACCTGAAGAAGCCCAGAACACCCAGGCGGTACTGGATAGTTACCACCACAACATCCTCCCTGGCTGCCATCAAGGATCCATCATACGCAGAAGCCATGCCCCCAACCAGTGCACCCCCATGGATCCACACCATTACCTGTGGAAATCAAGTCAGATGCCAGGAGGTTCCCACCCAGCTCAAGCTCCACCTAGGATATCTTCTACTTTACCTAATGCTTTGGCTCAGTGTACTTAGACACACAGACAAAAATCCTCAGGACATCCTCACCTGGACCACAGACAGGGCTCTAGTACCATCAGGATACTTGCTAGTCTCTCTCCTTCTCTAAGGACCCAAGCCTGAATTAATGGCTCTAAATCTGGAGTAATAACATCACCTGCTCTCAGACCCTATGAAATAGAATGAAAAGGGATATATTCATCAGTAATTCTCCTGATTATTAACAAAAAATCATTGGCACGTAGCTGGTCATGGTGATGTATATCTTTAATACCAGAGCTCTGGGACCAGGTAGGCTGCCTATGGACCTTCCCCACTCTCTGTTATCCCAGACTCAATTCTCAGGGTCACCCTTTGCACTGCAACAGAACCTCTCCTCTCCTCCAAGCATTCTCAGGGAACACACTGACTGAGCAGGCAACATACTTTCTAAAAATCCAGAGAGGAAACAGAAATTAAGTAACTAAACTCCCCCAAACAAAGAGAAACCCAGAAAACAACACCTAGACCTATAGTCACCCCCAACTCAGATGGCTAGATGCCAGCATAAGAACACAGTAAATAACAGGCAAGGCAATATGTCTCCAACAGAGCCCAGCTATCCTACCACAGCAGGCTTTAAATATTCCCACATAACTGAAAAAGACTTTAATATGAAGATGAAAGAGATCCTTAAAGAGCAAATTAATAAATCCTTTAAAGAAAATGAAGAAAATAAAAATAGTTGAAGGAAGAAATAAAATTGTTCAAGACATTAAAATGATTATAGAAACAATAAAGAAAACACAAACCAAGGGAATCCTGGAAGTGAAAAGTTTAGGAATGTGAGCAGGAACTACAGAGGCAAACTTCACCAACAGAATACAAGAGATGGAAGGGAAAATCTCAGACTTTGAAGATACAATAGA
Source organism: Microtus ochrogaster (assembly GCF_000317375.1). NCBI lineage: Eukaryota > Metazoa > Chordata > Mammalia > Rodentia > Cricetidae > Microtus > Microtus ochrogaster. The sequence goes on along the minus strand of NW_004949268.1, from coordinate 109,661 downwards.
AGAAATGAATACATTGGCCATAGAAAATGTAGATCTGAAAAAATTTTTGACACAAAACATCCAAGAAATCTGGACACTGTGAAAAGAACAAATCTATGAATAATAGGAATAGAGGAAGGAGAAGAGTGCCAAATAGTTCAAAGGTCTAGAAAATATCTTCAACTAAACCATAGAAGAAAATTTTCCTATCTTAAAGAGGGAAATGCATATATAGGTACAAAAGGCAAACAGAACACCAAATAGATTGGACCAGAAAAGTCCCTTCACCAGATAATAATCAAAACACTAAACGTATGGAACAAAGGAAGAATATTAACAACTTTAAGGGAGAAAGATCAAGGAACATATAAGGCAGAACTATTAGATTTACACCTGACTTCTCAATGGAGACTCTAAAAGACAGAAAGTCTTGGACAGATGTGCAGGAGACTCTAAGAGACCACAGGTGCCAGCCAAGATTACTATACCCAGCAAAGCTTTCAATCATCTTAAGACATTCCATTATAAAAATTAAATTTAAACAATATCTAGATACAAATCATCCATAAAGAAGGTACTAGAAGGAAAACTCTAAACTAAGGTTAATTACACACATGGAAACATAAGCAATAAATACACTCACACTAGTAAAACTAAAAGAATGGAACATACACCAGCCGCAGCAGCAGCAACAACAACAACAATAAAATAACAGGAATTAACAATCATTGATCATTGATATCTCTTGATATCAGTGGACTCAATTCCCCAATACAGATTACCAGAATGGTTACAAACACAGGATCCATCCTTCTGCTGCATACAAGAAATACACCTCAATATCAGGGGTAAACATTAGCTCAGGGTAAAAGGTTGGAAAAAGATATTCTAAGTAAACAAACCCAAGAAGCAATCTTGTGTAGTCATTTTCAATTAATCAAAAGTATTAGGAAAAGGTACTACATATTCATCACAAGAAAAAATACACCAAGATGACATTTCAATTCTTAACATCTATCCCAAACACAGGAGTACCCATTTTTGTAAAAGAAACTCTATTAGACCTTAAATCACATATTGACCTTGACACAATAATAGTGGGAGACTTCAATACCCTATTCTCACCAATGGACAGGTCATCCAGGCAGAAACTAAACAGAGAAATACTAGAGCTAATTGATTTTATCAGCCAAATTAATATAATTGATATTCGGTAGCAATCTCAATGGAACTCTGAAACACAGCTTGCTCTAATACTGAGGGGACATAAGAGGTGAGTGAACCGCTACATGGCAAGATACCCCACTCACTAGGACCTCCCCAGAGGTCCCCAGCCCCCTTCTCCAACTCCCTTGGCTTTTTTAGCCAGCCAGTACAAAGTTTCCTGTGGTTAGGATCCCCCAAAGCCCAAACCCATCCACTGGAGTCCCACCTAAGAGCTAAGAGCTTGCTATGATACTGAGGGGGCCCAAGAGCATGCCACAACACTGATGGGATTAAGAGAGCACCAAGAGAGCAAACTAGGAGAGAAGACCAAGAGATCTGGTGTATAGAGACCTCAGAGGCTTTCTGAGACAGACATTGACAATGCAGAGTAGACCAAGAAAAATTCCCAAATACTCAGACAGCCTCTGCAAGGATTGGGCCAAGACACAAAGAGACTGCTGGCCTCATTTGAAGGAACTAAGTGCCCACATAATGAAAACAGAAAAGGCTCACATAAGTGACTTAATGGCATACCTGAAAGCTCTAGAACAAAAAGAAGCAGACTCACCCAGGAGAAGTAGAAGACAGGAAATAATCAAATTGAGGGCTAAAATCAACAAAATAAAAACAAAGAATCAATGAAACAAAGGGTTGGTTCTTTGAGAAAACCAACAAGATCGACAAACCCTTAACCAAACTAATCAAAAGGCAGAGAGAGAGAGAGAGCTTCCAAATTAACAAAATCAGAAATGAAAAGGGGAACATAACAACAGACACTGAGGAAATTCAGAGAATCATCAGGTCTTACTACAAAAACCTGTACTACACAAATTGGAAAGTGTAAAAAAAATGGACAATTTTTCGGATAGATACCATAAACCAAAATTAAATCAAGACCAGGATAGCAATTTAAATAGACCTATAAGCTGTGAGGAACTAAAAGCTGTCATCAAAAGCCCCCCCCCACCCCCTAAAAAAAGCACAGGGCTGGATGACATTAGTGCAGAATTCTACCAGAATTTCCAAGAAAAGCTAATACCTATAATCCTCCAAGTGTTCCACATAATAGAAGAAGAAGGGACATTGCCAAACTCGTTTTATGAGACTATAGTTACCCTGATACTGAAACCACACAAAGACACAACCAAGAAAGAGAATTACAAACCAATCTCACCCATGAATATCGATGCAAAAATTCTCAACGAAATACTGGCACACCAAATCCAAGAACACAGAAAAAAAATCAACCATCATGATCAAGCAGGCTTCATCCCAGAGATGCTGGGCTGGTTCAACAACCAAAATCTATCAGTGTAATTCATTATATAAATAAACATACAAAAAAAGACAAAATCAGAATAATCAAATTAATAAAATTTGAAAGGGGGTCATAACAACAGACACCAAGGAAATCTATAAGGACATGCTTTCAAAACCTGTACTTCACCACATTAGAAAATCTAAATGAAATGGATAATTTTCTCAATAGGTATCACTTACCAAAGTTAAATCACAATCGGAAAAACAATTTAAATATACCTATAACCCTCAGTAGAAGTAGTCATTAAAAGTTTCTCAATTAAAAATAAAAATAAAAAGCACAGGGGCAGATGGCTTTTATCGAAGAATTATACCAGACTTTCAAAGAAGAGTTAATATATGAGAGAGGATCTATTATCAATTAAAGAATTACCATACCCAAAACTGGATGTCAATCTGTAGAAGAATGAAAATAGATCCATATCTATCGCCATGCACAAAACTCAAGTCCAAATGGATTAAAGACCTCAATATCAGTCCAAACACACTGAACCT
>NW_004949268.1:98894-105406 GCF_000317375.1 Microtus ochrogaster | reverse complement strand
TGCTCACCTTACTAGACCTGGATGGAGGTGGGTGGTCCTTGGACTTCCCACAGGTCAGGGAACCCTGATTGCTCTTCGAGCTGATGAGGGAGGCGGACTTAATTGGGGGAGGGGGAGGGAAATGGTAGGCGGTGGCAGGGAGGAGGCAGAAATCTTTAATAAATAAATTAATTACTTAAAAAAAAGAATTACCATACCTCTGGATGCAGAGAACAAAGATTGAGACCAGCCTTGTCTACATAGTGAGTCAGTCATGGTTATATAGAGAGACCCTTTCTCAAAACAAGAGAAAAAAATCATTGGCAGAATGGATAGTCCATGCCAATAAATTTGCAAGAGCTCAGGATTTAGCTCTCAGGCCTCTGGTAGGTAATGTGAAACCTGAGTTGATCAAGGAGCCATAGCCACTGACTTCCCAGAGTGTTTAGATCTCTGTGTTCCATACATAGGGTTTAGCTGCATGCCATGGCAGAGAAGGCCTTCCTGGACACCTGACAGGGAGGGCTTCTCATCAGGGTCTCACATTGATTTTGTCCCCTTTTAATCATCCTGAAGAAATGCCCACCCCTCCAGATCTGAGTATGGATTGCCACTCACAGTCAGGTTTGAGCCCTCATGGGCATGAGCTGGTGTGTAGATGTTGAGATACAGGCAGTCCTCAGATGTCGAGATGGAAGGCATGCTCCGTTTTATCATTGCCAGATTTTCTGAAACCACTGATCCGGAATTTTGTAGACATCTGAGGACATTGACAGTTATTCTAAGAGATGTGCGGTAGTTAAAATTAAAAGCAGACACCTAGCACATATTTTATCTCAGCCACCAAAACCCCTCTTTCTGGCCCCATGATGTCCTGATAACATGAGGTCCTACTCCAAAAACTCTTCCAAATAAGGAAAATGTCACAGACTTTGGGAAAACTTCTAGGGAGACTGCCAGATGGGTCTTTGGATCCCAGTCTTCCTGATGATGGGATATTGATAAACTTCTGTGAAAACTATTGGTGTGTGTAATGACACCATTTCTTTTTGTACTCTCCAAAGTCTGGTTATTGGGTCCTGTACCCGTATAGGATAAACACGGTGGTGGGACATCCTTCACCTCACATCCAGCCTCTCAAGAAACTGTCTTCTCTTGAAGAATCTCTAGTTGGAAGACATATACTTGTCTCTTGGCCAATGGTACCTGGACACCTATAGGTTGGTACAGTGATTGTGGAGGATGATTTTGCTCAGGAACCATCACCACTTTGGCCTTTCTCTGGCTTCTGCAGCATATCCCATCACAGAGAGAATGCAGTGGAGGGCTGGAGATGGAGAAATCACTGCAGTCTGGTCAGGTTCTGAGCTCCTGCCCATTTCAGGACCTGACATTTTCTGGGTCTCAGGAGGACTTACCTGGCTGGGTAGGTGGTCCCATCCCTCACACCACTCCATGATTCAGGAGGCTCAGGAGGTGCAAATCTCAGTTCTCCTAGAGGTGGCTTGGCAAAGGGAATTCCCAGGAAGATGTAGACTCCCTCTTTGGTGTCATTCAAGTGGATAAGACTGCCTTGCACCTGTCCCGTGTGGGTAGTCCTGACGGGGTTGGCTGAGTCTTCACCTGTAAGTGACATGCGATATCAAGGTTGGGTTTGCCCAACCATCTATCTTCACACTATGGATATTATTTCTTTCTTGCTTTCCTCAATCAGCCTTTTCCACGTAGCCACTTCTCTGGCAATTTGTCTCCACAGCACTATGTTCCAATGTAGAATTTTCCAGACCTGTCTGATGTGGGATTCCCCTCAGTATGCTGTGAATACCATTGGTTAATAAAGGACTGTCTTCGGCATGTGCAGGGCAGAATAGAGGAAGGTGGGGAAAGCTGAACTGAATGCTGGGAGAAAGAGGACAGAGTCAAGGAGACACCATGGTGCCACCAGAGGGGAAAGACACGAGCTGCCAGTTGGAACCTTGGTGGTAAGACATTGCCACGTGATGATACACAGAGTAATAGAAATGGGTTAGTTTAGGATATGAGTTAGCTAAAAATATGCTTAAGCTACTGGACAAATACTATTGCAAATAATATGGTTTCTGTGTGTGGTCGTTTCAGGGCTGAGTATCCAGGAACGAACAAGTGGTCTCCTTCTACACCTGTCCTATTTCCATAAAAAGTAAAAATCTTCCACACCTGATAAACATGGATGGCATGTTTGGTGCTACTTGATGTGGTAACAAGTAGCCAAGGCAACAACCACTCTCAGGGGCCAGAAGGCCATTTGCCAAAATCTTTCCAGTGCTGAAAACTCACTTTTATCTCCAGGGACACACTGTCTGCAGGACAATATGCCACAAAACATATCTGCTTATATAGATCATTGAGGACATGGGGCACTAATATCTGTCAGTGCTACAGCAACAGGCAAAACCTGCTGAAATTGGTTTGCTAAGAGTCAGGCTACAGCCAGGATGCTTCACCCCCAAGAATAGCTCTCCATGGAATCCCACCTATTGGAGTGAGTGTACATTCAGTCAGGAGGCAGGAAAACAACCCAGAAAGGGACAATGTGATAAATTTGTTTAAAAAAACTATGCATACATTTTCCTTTTTATTTAAAAATGTGAAACATTGAAGTTTATTAAGGAGAGATTCTTTTTTATCTTTTTTCCTGGTTTTTCTAAATAAGGTTTCCCTGTATAAAATCTCTGACAGTCTAAAAACTTGCTTTGTAGAGTAGGCTTGCCTTAAATTCACAAAGATTCACCTGACTATGCCTCCCAAGTGCTGAGATTATAGGGATGCACCACCACCACCCAGCTAAGTAGAGATTCTGATTTTGAGTGGCATGCGGCGAAAGGATAACACATCTCTAATTACACATGTAGCCTTCTCAAGAGTTACTGTGTCTTTATAACAGCTGTATGTGGAAAAAGGAGGCCTATGAAAAGTTTAAAAAAAAAGTAGCAAAAATTTTCCTGTAATTAAATAAACTAATGCCGTCTATGTCATACTTTAACCAAGTCACCATTGATGAGATTGCCGTTTGACCGTTTATGTGATACTTTAAATTCCTGATTTTGCTGTGGTAAGCATTGCTGACCAAGTTTACTTCCAGATGTTCACCTCATCTTAATTATTACCGATGCTGAAATTGCTGTGGTATTCTGTTTTAACATTTCTACATTTACCACCCCACCAGACAGGTTTTTGCCGTGTAGCCTAGGCTGGCTTGCAGCTGGAAAGCCTTCCACTTTCTCTGCCTCATCTAGAACACCATTTACAGGTGTGTGCCATTACACCAGCTCACTCCTATCTTATCTTAATGTCCCATGGATGAGCCTGGCCTGGGTGGTGCACAACTCTGTGCCCTCTTATAGTTGATTCTGAACCTAGGATCCAAAGAAGAATGTTCAAATAAGCCAAGAGTGGGTTGGGCAGATCTTCTCATCCAGGAGTCCTGGTGACATCTCAGAACCTGGACAACCGCAAGGAAGAGTCACAGTGTGCAGTCCTTATGGCTTCCTTAGGGAAAATCTGATTGAGGAGGCCTGGCAGGAGGTCAGCATGACTCAGGCTTGAACACTTTTTGGCAGGAGGCCTCAGGGCTGCACACTGACCCCAGGCACAGTACCCTCCTGGCTCACCTATTCATAAACCTGAAGACTTTCTGGCAGACACAGAGCACATGCCCTTTGCCTCGGACTCCGAGTTGTACCATTTCCAAAGGTCAGAAAATGAGAAAAGAAACACGGTCTCAGTTAGGCAACTGTTGTAGGGCTGGAGAACTGTATGACTGAGGGCCAGGAAAATTTCCTAGGATTGTTTGGAGTATACCGTGATGCTTCTCTGTCTGTGAGGGTGACCCATTTGGAGTTCAATGCTAGTAGGAAGGTGTAATTTATTTTATTCTTACCCATGGGTCAGTAAGAGCTCCAGCCACAAGCACAACCCTATACAGAAAGGGGACATGGCCCATCTGGCTCTCTGTCCCCAACACTCTTCCTTCTGACTTTCAGGCCCAGGCTTGGCAGAGCAGCCCTCTGTTCTATTGAGTGTCCTCAGACATCACTGACTCTCTGGGCTACAGGCGCCACTTTCCCACTCTGTCATCTCTACCTGCTCCTCCCCCCTTGATACCTTCCCTACCACAGCCTCAGCCTCTGCCAAAATTGGCAACTCTGGCCCCCACCCCTCACGTAAGGAGTCTCACCATGCGCGCGGAGAAGAAACACAAGCCCGCAGGCTACAGCAATTAACAGAAGGGCACAGGCTCCAGCAATCAGCCAACCACGACGTTTGCAGGACGGCATGATCACCCCTGAGGCCTGAGTCTGTGCTGCTATGGGATGCACTGTGTGCAGGAAGCAGAATATGTGGGCTCTGCCTAGACAATTATTTGAACCCTAAGATTTATAGGTGGGGCAAAGTTGCAGGAGAGCTGAACAGATAGGAACCAGGGTTCAGAAGGTGGGGCAAATGCTTTTCTGTGATGTGCGTTCCTTTTATAATTTCATTGCAAGGCACAACATAGCTTCAGAAGCTAATTATTCTGATACCAGCAACCGTCACCTCAAACCTGGGGTCACCATGTGTACTGTCCTTGGAGTCACAGGTCCTATGTAGGTGTGGGACAGAGAGCAAGGAACAGAAAGCTATGAAAGCCATGGTTTCTTTTCTAAGGAGGTGTGTACTGTGATATTCCCATAGATGAGTGGAATGAATACTTGGGAATTGTCCTCTTGATAAAGGAAGAGCAGGAACAAGCCCAGGGTGCCCTCGACACACCCTGTTCTTCTAAACTTCTTGCTTTCTTGAGTCATAATTCACAGAGTCTGCATTCAGGTCTCTCCTCCCTTACAGTGCTGATCTATTTTATTGTTTTTATTGAGCTATATATTATTCTCCACTCTCCTCTCTTTCTCCCCTCTACCCATCTAACCTCTCCTGAGACCCCCACACTCCCAATTTACTCAGGAGATCCTGTCTTGTTAGCTTCCTATGTAGATCCGTGTACATCTCTCTTAGGGTCCTCTTTGTTGTCTAGTCTCTCTGGGATTGTGGTCTGTAGGCTGCTTTTTCTTTGCTTGATGTCTAAGAGTCACTTATGAGTGAATACATGATATATTTGTATTTCTGGGTTGGGTTTACATCACTCAACATGTTTTTTTCTAGATCCATCCATTTGCAAACAAATTTCAAGATGTAATTTTTTTCACTGCTGTGTAGTATTCTATTGTGTAAATGTACCACATTTTCTTTATCCATTCTTCAGTTGAAGGGCATCTACGTTGTTTCCAGGTTCTGGTTATTACAATGAATGCTACTATGAACATAGTTGAGCACATGTCCTTGTGGTATGATTTTCTTTTGGGTATATACCCCAAAACAGTATTGCTGGGTCTTGAGGTAGCTGGTTCCTAATTTTTGGAGGAATTGCCATACTGATTTCCAAAGCAGATATACAATTGTGCACTCCCACCAGCAATGGAGGAGTGTTCCCTTACCCCACAACCTCTCCACCATAAGTTGTCATCAGTGTTTTTGATCTTGGCCATTCTGATGGTGTAAGATGGAATCTCAGAGTTGTTTTGATTTGCATTTCTCTGATAGCTAAGGGTGTTGACCATTTTCTTAAGTGTCTTTTAGACCGTTGTGATTTTGCTGTTGACAGTTCTCTGTTTAGGTCTGTACCTCATTTTTTATTGGATTATTTGTTCTTTCTATGTCAAATTTCTTGAGTTCTTTGTATATTTTGGAGAAAAGTCCTCTGCAGATGTGGGGTTGATGAAGATCTTTTCCCAATCTGTAGTCTGCCATTTTGTCTTGTTGACTGTGTTCTTTGCTTTACAGAAGTTTTTCAGTTTCCAGAGTCTCCATTTATTAATTGTTGCTCCCAGTGACTGTGCTTACTGGGATTATATTTAGGAAGTGGTCTCCTATGCCAATGCGTTCAAGTGCACTTCTCACTTTCTCTTCTATGAGGTTCAATGTGGTTGGTCTTATGTTGAGGCCTTTGATCCATTTGGACTTTGAGTTTTGCATGACTATAAATACGAATCTATTTGAATTCTCCTGCATGTTGATATCCAGTTATACCAGCACCATTTTTTGAATATCCTTTCTATTTCCCATTTTCTATTGTTAGTTTCTTTGTCAAAATCAACGTTTTGTAGGTGGGTGAATTGAAGTCCAGTTCTTGATTAGATTCCATTTGTCCTCCTGTCTGTTTTCATTACCGAAGCTTTATAGTTTGAAGTTCGGGACTATGATGCCTCCATAAGTTCTTTTCTTGCACAGGACTGTTTTGCCTATCTTGAGGTTTTTGTTTCCCATATGAAGTTGAGTATTATTCTTCTAAGATCTGTGAAGAATTTTGATAGAATTTTTATGGGCATTGCATTGAATCTATTCAATGCAAAAGAATGCTTTTGGTAAGATTGCCATTTTTTTAATTTATTTATTAAGGATTTCTGCCTCCTCCCCGCCACCGCCTCCCATTTCCCTCCCCCTCCCCCGATCAATTCCCA
>NW_004949268.1:92682-97823 GCF_000317375.1 Microtus ochrogaster | reverse complement strand
CTTCCTCCCTTCTTACCCCTGTCCCTGGTTCATTTATTTAGGCTGATGTGACATACTTTGTTCATCAGCACATGAAACACCAGGCAGATGCTAGTAGATACCCAGGCAAATGGTGGCACATTTGGGGCTCAAGAAGCAGGCAGACAGGCTTACAGACAGGTGACACATACAGTTGGGTCGGTGAAGACATAGGCACCCAGCTATGGCTTCAATTCATCAGCAAATCAGTCCCTTTAGATATTCATGGAAAAGCCCCTACCCATCTCAATAATGTCTCTACCATAACCAGTAAATATTTGGTCTTTTTTATGGGTGTCTTGTGGGTGAAATTATTCCCCCAGTCCTGGCCAGTCTTACCTCAAAAGGCAGTGTTCTGATGTCCCGGGGGCATGTCAGGCAGAACTGGGTAACCTCATGGAGATTTCTGAGAAGGGACAAATTTTCAATTAATTGTGAGAGAAGATTAGAGTCAATAGCCCTTATGGAATTGGTTATGGAGGGTTTTTAAAATGGTAAATCCTTTCCAGGTAAAATTATTTTCCACCCTTAACAAACCAACCTTGATATGAGGTTGCTCCCTCTCTGAAAATTTTTTCTTTTTTTCTCATAAAAGAAAGGAGGAGGGTAAATGGGCAAGGCAAAAAGGACCAAAGAGAGGTTTGTGACTGGGAATTTAGTTCCCCTGTCAACCTTAGGATTTTCTAGACTAATAATGACAGAATTAAATTCTTGGTGCCCCAGCAATGGAAGACATCTGCCCACTGGGAACAAAAGGTACCCTGCAACAATTTCAAAAGATGGGTGGTGATAGCACATACCTCTAATCCTGGCACTTGGGAAGCAGAGGCAGATGGCCCTTTGTGAATTTGAGGGCAGCCTAGTCTACAGAGAAAGTTCTGGGACAGTCAGGGATATACAATGAGACCTGTCTCTGAAAACAAGAAAGAAAAAAGGAAGAAAGAAAGAAAAAAGAAAAAAAGAAAAAAATCAAGGTGCAATTAATTCTAGACGAGTCCTTGGAAGTTAGGACTCCTCTCCTTCCATGTGGAAATACATGATATGGAAGATGTGTTTGGCACCTGAATAGATATTTCCAACAGATCCTTAGTCCAGGTTAGTGTGCTCTAGCTAATACAGTAAGTTCAGCTTGTTATGACACGATCCCTGGGAGGAGGGCCCTATCCAGTAGCTTAGTCAGAGGTGCCTGTTGTCCCGTTTGTGTGACTTCCTGAGTTTCAGCTGTACTCCTGTCTAAACATCACATGAAGGATTGAAGGGGCAAGGGAGAATCAGAGCTGCTAGGGAAGGAGTAAGAGAGTGATTTACTGTCCAGGACAGTGAGAGAGGAGGGTTTTCTGGGTTTGAGGGGGCAAGGAGAGAGTGAGGCAGCTTAACTGAACAAAGCCATGCCAGGGGTTTGAGGTAGAGTGGCGTGGAGAGCTTGGCAACGGGATGGGGAAAATGACTTCAAAGCGACTGTCTTAGTTAGGGTTTCTTATGCCGTGGGAAGACACCACCATCACTGCAGTTCTTACAAAGGAAAACATTTCACAGAGACTGGGTTACAGTTTCAGAGGTCTAGTCCATTATTGTCACAGTGGAGAGCATGGCGGCAAGCATGATAGTGTGCAGGCAGACGTGGTGCTGGAGAAGGAGCTGAGAGTTCTGCACCTGGATCTGAAGGCAGCAGAAAGAGACCAAGACACTCTGGCCAGGCTTGAGCATTCAAGACCTCAAAGCCCACCCAGTGACACACTTCCTCTAACAAAGCCACACCCATTCAAATAAGGCCATACCTCCTAATAGTGCCACGCTCTATGTGTGCATAAGACGGCATTTTTACTCAAACCACCACATCTCATATTTATACTTCTCTTCTACCACATTTTGTAGCTCCTCCTCTTTTGCATGTACCTAAACAGGTCTTGGTATTTTGCATGGAGGGCAACTCATACCTTCATTCATGAAGTAGCTGGACCATTTATAATTCTGCCTGTGTTGGGCTGTTATAGTTTCCTATTGACCTTAACAACAGGACATGGTATCACCAAGGAATGCCTTAAAGTATCTCTCAAACTCCAGTCATGCTCTTTCTTACCTCGGTTATGAAGAAGCCATCTAATTTCCCTTTGATAGTCTGGCCAACCATTTTCACTAACATTGTATTCATAGACTGTTGACTGAAGGCATCAGGCACTCAAATAGACCAAGGGAAAGTCATAGGGTCTAGTTCAGTGGAATGTTTGTTGTGTGTCCTGGCAGAAACTTGCCCAACTCTGGAACTAAAACTTCCAGGTTGGAAACAGGAAGTAAAACCATTGCTAGTGTGCCATTTACAGGTGCCTGTGAGTGGTACCAGTCCCTTTTCTGTCCTTGACTCCTAGATCTGTGAATCCTGGGTATGGGAGAAAACGTACCAGACATTGGATGCAGATTCGGAGCCTTCTAGAAAACTCTGTCCCAACCCTCTAAACCAATGGTTCTCAATACATTAAAATTCCTATGGGAGAAATTGTGGAAGGCAATATGGCTAGAATAAGATTAATATTTGGATTCACCCTATCCACATGTGCCTCCTGTAATTTCTCCTCAACAATCATCAATTCCTTTTCTACTTCAGCTGTTAATTCTCTGGGACTATTCAAGTCTTTATCACTATGCTAAAATTTTTGCCTCCTCTTTAAAAAAAGCACCTCCAAAGTAATTGCTGTCCACTTTCTAGGACTGCTGAGATTAACTGAGCCCAATCTTGAGGTTTTGCTTTGTTACTGAAAGCCCAGGTTTTGACCATCTCCCTAACAAAGGACGAATGTAGTCTGGAAGCTACAATTGCTTGTTTAATTTCCTTTAGATCAGTCATATGTATGGGCTCCCATGTATATTCTTTGACAATCTTAGGGTACTTAGGGCCAGATAATTTTTCTGTTGTTTGTACTGGAAAGGCAGGCAGAACTCTGGGGAAGCTATCCTGGAGATTTTTATATACTGATGAGGTTAAATTTTGCCTTTGTTCCTTTTGTTCCTGGTCATCAAATTCAATAATTTCCTCAATTTTTTCAAATCTGTTTACCATTGCCTGTTGTAATGTCTGGATTTCCTGTCCAGTGTTCTGCTCTAATGCCCTCATTGAAGATTCAAAGGTATGAAGTCTGTCTAGTAGTGATAATGTCTTATCCTTGGACATAATCTTTATAGCATACATATTACCTTCCTGTAGAGACATTCTATTAGTCAATCTGTCATACTCCTTTGAAAGTGTCCGATTAATACATTCAACAGTGTGAATTATCTCAAATAATGTTTCAACACACACTATCATTGATTGGGTTTTATGTGCCAAATTATCTGTTTCCTTCTCCAGAGTGCTTAATCTTCTGTTAAATGAAGTCATATGCTTCTTCAGATTTCCAAACTCTTTCTTGAGAAACGTGGTTTCAGTGTGTAAAGACTGCACCATTTCTAAAAAACGCCTCATTCTTAGCCCTAGTGTCAAACAATTTTTTTTAAGAAAAAAATATTGAGTACAAAACTAATCCCCAGAATTTAGATTAATGATGTAGAAGAGACATCATATAAGTCTTGTAAAACCTTGCACATGCTGTAAGTAAAGAGGCTATTTAAACCTTGGACGGTTAGGTTGTCTAACATATTGTCCTTTTAAATTAGCAACTTATGATCTATATTGAGGATATTAAATCTTACCTGTGGTTTAATTAGCTTGGTTTAATTAGCTGGATTAGGTGCAATAACCACTACCTGCCTGTAGGTGTCGCGAGCCACCTATAAAACTAACCCAGTGGGGTATAGCGGTGCCCATGAGTTTACGTGGCCAGTCTGAAATCTGATTTTAGAGTGAAATGCTGAAAGATAAATCATGGACTGTGTGCTCTGCAGATGTCTTTAGAGCAGTGGAATACGCAAATGCAAACAAATCATTAGAAAGCCACGGAAAAGCTGGCTCAGACCAGGGAAGCCCACATCTCATCCAGATTTCTGCAGTGCGCCCTGGCAGGAGGCAAATGATAAGGTGCATGGGGACTTGAATCCAATCTAAGGAGTGTAAAGAGAAAATATAAAGAATTGTGTATCGGTGTAAATAAATGCAAAGGCAGATATTAAAGAATATATACAGTTTTAATGTTTAAACAAACTTACAGAACCGAGGTTTCCACTTAGCCATTTCACAGGAGGCAGACAAGCTCCCGGTGGAGTACCTTTGTTGCTCAACATTCTCTCGGGAGTAGAGTGGTGTTGCCAGGAGTAATTGTGTCTCGTTGGCACAGAATTCTAGGTTAGATTAAAGGCCATTTTCTACAGCTCTACAAAGAGGCTGAAGATTATACTATCTATACTAAATATAATCTCTATGTATCTAAAAGACCTGATTAACCTAAAAATAAATATGACAAACATATAATTCTCAATACCTATCTAATTTGAAAACTAAGAGAATAAACAACTGTGCAATATGAAGACAATGATCTTCACCTGTAAACAATGTCATTACATATCAATGTAAACAATGTTATTACATAAATAGTATCAGAGGTAGAAATGTATATTGTGATATGATAGATGTATCCATACAATATAAGCATACTCTTATACAAAAATAGAGGTAGGAACACTCACATTCAATATTCAATATATCAATATACAAGAAACAGTACCAATATAATTTTCTAAAAACAGTAAGTCACAAATACCAATCATCCCAAATCAAACCAGTTAATCCCCCCCTTTTTTAAATATACCCCTAATTCCATACAATATCTCCCCATCCCCTCAACCCTAAACCAACCACTAAAAGATGTCCCTAACCCTGTGGGCAAATTCTGTTGGGAGAGGGGACGTCGTCCTCTTAGATTGCTTCTAGCTGACATAGGGGCGACGTTCTTCTTAGGGGCCCCTGTGAAAGCAAATGATGGTAAAATTCCCAAATTAACCTTTGACCTAAGAAAATTATAATTAGTCTCTGACCGTTTTGAGAAGGTCCGGCCAGAGTGTTGTCAAAAATGTGCATCATTTGAAATTGTCTCCTGCAGTTGGTACCAAAAAACAGGTCTAATATTAGTGCTTAAAAAAATTCATAACATCATAAAAACCAGATTGAGTTGATGTTGTGGGGCCCCATCTTCATC
>NW_004949268.1:76554-81384 GCF_000317375.1 Microtus ochrogaster | reverse complement strand
GGCCAGGGCCCTAGAGCATTAAAGTTCTCTGGAGTTTTCAAACTGTTCGGCCACAAAGCAGTCAAGGAGTTGCAGGGAGCAGAGACCAGGCAAGGATTAACATAAAAGATCATGAGCTAAATTTTTCCAGTGAAAGAATTATTTTCATCTTTCTAGTGTGGATTGTTGCTCACCTCATCCTCTTATGCAAGTTTACCAAGTTACTCCAGTAAAAGGTTAATTTTATTGTGTAGAAATCATTTGATGAATAAGCTTTCCAATGGTAAGAGGGTTACATAGTGTCTAAAAATGCCTTGGCAAAGTGTTCTGTACATCAGCAGAAGTGCACACCTCACAGAGATGTGTATACAGCAGGAGCTCAATAATGCCCTCAGGTGCCTGTGGAAGTACCAGGCACAGCTCCTCTGCCCAGCTGTAGAGGCCAGGCAAATAGTATTCTCATGGCTCTCCTGCCCCCTGTGGTCAGGGAGGACATTGCAAGGATCATTACTTGGATGATGATGTTCGATTGGTTTAAAACAACAAATGAAGGAAGAACTGGTACCAGTTTTCCCAGGTCAGGGAGTAGCTGCACACAACTGTAATCTCAAGCCCCTAGACAAGAGGACTGTGTTTTGGACATGAAGTGAATTTCAGGACAATCAGTCCAACATATTGAAACCCTTTTTTAAAAAAATACACAATGTAAAGCATTCCCATCAGCCCCTTTGCTTGTTACTGTGCTCATTTTGGGTGGTTACAGGGGAGGGAGCACAGGCTGGGGTGGAAAGAACTTGAATTCTAACCCCACAGTAGATTTGGAGCTGTAAACACTGAACACCTGATCTCATTCTTCCTCGATATTCTTTTCACACCTTGACATATGTTTCTTGCAGGGCAGAGATCTTGAGCCATCATCTCAAGAACTGTAGTTGGGGGATTAGGGGGCCTTCAGTGCCTCTCACGGCCTCCTCTATCAGCAGGTCACCAAACTCAGGGATGACCTTGAAGACCTGAGGCCATTCAAGAGGAGGGGATACAATCAGGTCCCAGATCTAACTTTTGGATTTTTCTTAATCTACAAAAAGGTAATTTTCCCACATACTTATTAATTCATATCGTGATGCTCACACCCATCTCACGAGATTTCACACTTAACGCTGTTGATTTTGGTTTTTAATTTGCTTTGAAGACTCTAAGGACAAAAGGTCATAGAGATGATTTAATTGGTTCAGAATTGTAAAGCCTTTGAACTCCATACCCATTGCCCCCTTTCTACACAAAGCCACTATTCAGTATCAGAAAGAGTCTCCTCTCTCCTCTTCCCTCTTGCCTTCCAGCAGTAACTAGAGCATCTGGGTCCATCTGTTCACATATAGACATCTTGAATAGCAACAGTACAAGAATAAGCAGGGGTGGACTGGCTTATTCTTCCAGTAAGGGAGAAGAAAATTTTCAGCATCCCTGACTTAGTGTGCATGCCCTGAGAAATCTCAGTGCACACTGTATTATGGCCAGTTTGACACTGTTCCCACTTCTCCATGCTGACATGGAGACAGAGGAGCCATCCCCCCTTCACAGGATGCAAAAGACAATGGGGACCATTAGGTACAATTTTGCCAAAGAGAACTCAACCCGTGTAAGGCAGAGGGTATGGATTGTGTCCCTTGACATCCTCAGCATCCCATGGAAGTTTCTCCAAAACTGACTGTATACTGGTACACAAAGCAATCTAAGAAAATACAAAAAAAAGGAAAAAACACCCTAAATTCTATCTATCTGCTATGGACTAAATCCAGATATCATCAACAACAGAAACTTCAGAAATTTATGGAGAATGAACAACTCTCTACTTAATGGAAAAATGGGTCATGACAGAATTTACAAAGAAATTATGGACTTTCTAAGATTGAATGAAAATAAATACACACATCCAAACTTACAGGACATATTGAAGGCAACTTTATAGTACTAAGTACCTACGCAAAAAAAATTAATAGATCTCACACTAGTAACTCAGCAGCATGCTCGAAAGCTCTTCTAGAACAAAAAGAAAAATCACATTGAGTAGGAGTAGATGGCAAGAAGTAATCAAACTTAGAGCTCCAATAAATAATATAGAAACATTACAAAAAATCAACTAAACAAAGAGTTGGTTCTTGAAAAAAAATCAGTAAGATTGACAAACCCTTATTCAAAAAAATCCGAAAGACAGAGAGAGAATATATCCAAATTAAGGAACTAGAAATGAAAAGGGGGATATGACAATAGACACCATAGAAGTAGACAGGAGCATGGGACCCTGGGAGCGAGGACACATGTTGGCACAATGGTTTCTCACATGGAGCGTTCTCACCTAACCTTCAGTGAAAAGAAACCTTGCTCCAAACTTATCTGGAATCACAGTTTATTGGTGAGCTCCAGGCTAGGGCATTGGCCTTTTGTTCAACACTAACCCTGGCATTCCCAGATGAGCAGCTTAGACAAGACACAGTAAATAACATGTTTCCTCCTCTGGACTCTTTTACAGTAAACATAAGGATTTAATGACTGACAAATTGTCAATATAGGTGGAACACTCTTTCAAATTTCTTGCTTCATCTAAAAGTCTTCCAGGTACTATGGGCCTGTAGGCTGAAGATGGATGCTCCAACATTACAGAAGAACTTTGGGTGACTGTCCAGGCAGCCAGATGTTTCTGTCATTTATAGAGTTTTGGAAGTTGCTTACAATACACTTCCTGTTTACTTAGGTGATATTATATCCTTCTGGACTCCTCGATGGAGTTGAAGACTAGATAGCTATAACTACAGTTTTTTTAGTTACGATAAAATATAAGTTAGATATCAAACTTTAGACTCACAAAGATAGGATAGGTGATAGAGTATTTAATTTTGTCTAGTACAAATAGACTAAATACTGTGTCTATAATCTTTTCTTGATAACCATTTTGTTACATTTAATTTTACTAAGTTAAAGTTAAAACCTTCCTTTCTGATTAGACAGAAAAGGGGAAATAATGTGGGATGTCTCTCTGTTTGCTGTGAATATGTTTTATTACCACTGGTTTAAAAAGAGGCTGATTTGGCAGGGCTCTATGTGATTCTGAAACTCCTACCCAAAGACATGTATTATAAGCTCTGAAAGCGTCGTTAGTGTCAGACACCACAACCAGTATGTCCCCATTAAATGTTTCTTGAGTGTATAAATGATTGTGAACTTCATCTCGGTAGAGCTGGCCATGAGAGTAATGCAGTATGGAGGTGGAGTGGGTAGGGGTAGGTCCTTCAGAGGTGCCAGGTTGGCAGCGTGTTTCAATGGAACAGCTGTGTTGGAGCAGGGAGGGTGATGTTAGACTTATAATCATGACTGCAAGGGATGAGGGACCCTGAATGTGGACTCAGGAAACTGTAAGTCCTGGAAGCAAGGAACAGTTTTCGGGGTGGCAAGCATGCTCATGCAGTTCTCTTTGATCCATGTCACCTTTCCCAGAGCCGCACCCCATCCTCCGCCTGTGATGTCCTCAGCATCGTCTACCAGAGACGCCCTCCTGATATTTCCAGTTACAGCTTTCTGCAGCCTCCTCTCCACCCAACGCCTGCCCTGGCCTTGTTGCTGGAAGGACTGTGAATGCGGTGACTCCAGGTTAAAGGGAGGGGTGCTGGTGTCCTAGAAGGACCTTGGGAGCCCTGCTGTGCCTTCCATAGAGGCTAACGGTGAAGCAGGAATGGTGGACCTGGCTTGGTTCTATCTGCTACCACTGACTCTCGTCATCTCTACTTTGCCAGTTCAGTTCAGACCTTTCCCTGTCCCAGGAAGCTTTCCTCCTACTCCACTTTGGATCCAAATTTCCATCTGAGCAAGGTCCCTACATTCTATTTCCTGTCAATGACACACAGTGCACCCCACTGTAGCACAGACTGGGAGGGCATCATGCCAACCAGATTAACTTCCTAACTGCTTAAATGCTGTGACCTAAGGGCTCCTGCTTCTCCTTCTCATTCAGGGGAGACTCTTAAGTGGAACCTTACTTAAACTGACTTCAGGTGTGCCTCCCAAAGCCCACAGAGGAGCCTTCTCCCAAGCAAGACATCACTGATGCAGGAGGAGGTGACCCATACTGAGGAGCCAGCCCAGAAGTATGGGATCTAAGTTGTGTTGGACCTGCAGATCAGGGGATAAAGGAGCAGAGGGATCTTTTCCTAGGTGCTTTTGTATCTGTAGCTGCTCCCGAACTTTTGGATAATGATAATATATAGTGTGATATGTGAGTGTGTCACCTAGGACAGGACAGTGGCCTACTATCCTTTGACTGGTCTAGAGTTATTAGGCATATAGAAGTGCCCCACGGGCCTCAGTTGACCTTAGTGGTCCCTGGGCTCCTTTAACCATGCACCTATCTTAAGGCAAAGGCAGGTTGGCTTCCAGAGCAAAGGGCATGTGTGCTCTGGGCCTAGCAGAAATTCTCAGGCTCTTATCAGGATTTGAGCCAAAATGGCTTCATGCCCATGGTGTGTGCAGCGCAGACACTCTCCTAGTGTGGACCCACTGACCTCCTCCTGGGATTCTGCAATCTCATAGTGTAAACTTTGTTGATCATCCCCAGTCAGAGCCACTGAACTCACCTCACCTGTGACCCCTGCTGTGGGTCACCAGGCTTTGGGAGGTCACCAGAGTTCTCCGTGCAGAACAATGACTCATGGCTACTGTTTGGGGTATTCTTTGGATTCCTGGGCTCAGATTCTGTGACAACTGTAAGAGAGATAGAGAGTAGGATCAAAACCCCGTGCCATTGTCCTTCGCTTCTCATCAGTCCTCATTGTTTGCCATGTTCAGAGAGACCAGATATAT
>NW_004949268.1:75251-75810 GCF_000317375.1 Microtus ochrogaster | reverse complement strand
GGGGGGGAAGGATGGGAGGAGGGGGAGGGAAATGGGAGGCTGGGAGGAGGTGGAAACTTGTTTTTTTTCCTTTTCTCAATAAAAAAAAATAAAATAAAAAAAAAAGAGAGAGATAGAGAGTACCTGTCCTCTTCTGTCTCATCCTTGACCTGTGTCGCCTTGGGAACGTCAAAGTAGCGGAGGCTTACAGACGATGTCCAAGATTACTGAGAAGGGTGTATTAGCTGTATGTGTTATAGGTGATATGCCATAAACCCAGAACTTGATAAGCTGCGATAGCAGGCCAGTCTGGACTACATACAATACTCTGTCACAAAAATCAAAACAAAATGTGGGTCTCTGTCTCCTTTCATCGCCTGATGAAGGTTAATATTCAGGAGGATGCCTATATGTTTGTCTTTGGATTCACCTTCTTATTTAGCTTCTCTAGGATCGCGAATTATAAGCTCAATGTCCTTTATGGCTAGAAACCAAATATGAGTGAGTACATCCCATGTTAATCTTTTGGGGTCTGGCTTACCTCACTCAGGATAGTGTTTTCTATTTCCATCCATTTGTA
>NW_004949268.1:73965-74488 GCF_000317375.1 Microtus ochrogaster | reverse complement strand
TTTGTGCATGGCGATAGATATGGATCTATTTTCAGAGACCCACATTGGAGCACCAGACAGTAATCTCAAGGTCCAAATCAGGAGCAGAAGGAGAGGGAGCACGAGCAAGGAACTCGGGACCACGAGGGGTGCACCCACACACTGAGACAATGGGGATGTTCTATCGAGAACTCACCAAGCCCAGCTGGCCTGGGTCTGAAAAAGCATGGGATAAAACCGGACTTGCTGAACACAGCAGACAATGAGGACTACTGAGAACTGAAGAACAATGGCAATGGGTTTTTGATCCTACTGCAGGTACTGGCTTTGTGGGAGCCTATGCAGTTTGGATGCTCACCTTACTAAACCTGGATGGAGGTGGGTGGTCCTTGGACTCCCCACAGGTCAGGGAACCCTGATTGCTCTTCGAGCTGATGAGGGAGGGGGACTTGATCGGGGGGACGGGAAGGGAAATGGGAGGCTGTGGCGGGGAGGAGGCAGAAATCCTTAATAAATAAATAAATTTAAAAAATAAAATAAAACA
>NW_004949268.1:58687-70410 GCF_000317375.1 Microtus ochrogaster | reverse complement strand
GCAGCAAGTCACAGGACAGGGTGAGCACTTGACTGAGAAAGATGTTGGAAGTCACTCTTGGGTGGCTGTGAGTGGCTGCTGTCCTGGCCTCATCCACAAAGGTGGCACCAAAGATGCTGATTCCTGCGGGTCAGATGGGGGAGGGCTGCAGGAGAACATTCGCTTGGCTGATTTGGGGCTTTTAACTTTTCTTGTTGCAACTCATCAGGTCTGCCAGACTCTGCAGTGTTGAATGTGGTGCTGTGGGAGGGGAGGGGCCAGGGAGGTGGAGCTGTATAGATGACACACAGCAGGAGGGGGGGTCTCCCTGGACCCCTCCCTGCACTCCCAGGCAGAGAGGATCAGGGCTGCACAGCATCCAAAGCAGGACATTTTCTGAGGTAAAGAACAGTCAACAAACCTATGGTGTCCAAACGCTTATACTCACCCAATGTCCAGACTTAGAGCGTATGGGTCTTTTAGGTCCTTAGGTGACTTCTGTCATGCATTCATTTCCTGGTCCCCAGCACAGCAGGCCAGGACTTTGTGTGCAGTCGCGGCTGTGCTTCTCCCAGCAGCTCTCATGTCAGTGCTGGCACAGATGATATTGTGTGTGTGTGTGTGTGTGTGTGTGTGTGTGTGTGTGTGACTGTGTGACAACTGTGTATCTGTGTGTGTTGTTGGGGGTCTTCACTCCCCCACCACATTGGGTTAAAGGGCCAGAGATCATGGTGACTCCAAGTTCATGTCAGGGATCCTGATTCCAGAAGGACTTCAGATGCTATGCTCCGTCTCTCTCAGAGTCCAGAGAAGGAGGAGAAACTGCAGAGTGACTTTGCCCTGCCTGCTGGTGATGGGCTCCCAGTGGTTTCTGCCTTATCAATTCTGCTGCAATAAGAACTTTGCACCTGCACATCAAAAGGTATAAATAAATTTCCTGCCTGGGCAAGTCCTACCTTCTCTGCTTTCTGCTGTCGTGAGACTGTCATCTTGTAGTAGCACAGAGTTAGCCCTGGCATTCAATATGCTGCTCGATAGGCTTCCTGGCTGGCTGTTTGCTGTGACCTGTGGGCTCCTGCTTCTCCTCCTCCACGTGCATGGTGAGCAGAGGGACCAGGGTCAGAGCTGCCCAGTTCTGCAGAGTCAGAGTCTGAGCTTGTGGGAGGGAAATACCAGGGAGGGAGGAGCTGGTGGAGGTGAAGACGAAAGTGTGAATTTGTACACCCCTTAATGCCACCACCAAAGCTCACAGGATGGGCCCTGTGAGTCAGGAAGAGTCAGAGATGTGTAAAGTTCTCATGTACTGTGGAGCCAGCAGGGACAGAAGAGTGGGAGAGACATGTCCCTCCTCTGTGTTTGGTTGTGGCTGGAACTCCACGTGGCAGGGTGGATAATGATAATAATTCCTTCATAATGCCAAGAGGCTCTCAGCCTGACACCTTGATGACTAGAGAAGTGACCTGTCAGTTTCCAAGAGGGCCAACAGTCATGCTTTCCAGCAATAGTAACATAGGTAATCCAGATGACCTCATCTTCACATCGCACAGCTGAGCTGAGAGGACCCAGGTTACCTACCCCGTGGTGTAACTCTGTGACAAGTTATGGTGTGTGTAACTCTGTGACAAGTTATGTGTGTGATGACAACTGATGGCTTCTCTTCACCTATAGGCCAGGACTCAGCCAGCCCCATCAGGAACACACACACAGGGCAGGTGAGAGGAAGCCTCGTCCATGTGAAAGACGGTGAACTTGGTGTCTATACCTTCCTGGGGATTCCCTTTGCCAAGCCACCTGTTGGACCACTGCGATTTGCACCCCCTGAGCCCCCTGAGCCATGGAGTGGTGTGAGAGATGGGACCTCCTTTCCAGCCATGTAAGTTTTGGGGCCCAAGGGGACCTCAGGTCTGAGCTCTAGACCACACTGCTGTGCTTCTTCTGTCTCAGCTCTATAGCAGTGTTCTGTCTGTCCTGAGGGCATCTCCCATGCAGTTTTCAGAGGAATGTGCTAAGGATTAGAGAGAAACAATGGTGCCAGGATCCTGGGTCAGAGCTTGATGCCTGTAGGGACTTAGCTGCAGGTTCTGCAGTGAGGAACAAAGACTAAGGCCATTCTTTAAGGTCACTGTGACCATCCGTTTTCTAGGTGCCATTGGCTAACAAACAATTACACATGCTTTTAACTGGAGACAATGTGGAAGAAGGAGGAGGTACCATGAGAGTCTGGAGTGAGATGGAGAATGTCTCACTACCCTATGGTGTTGTCCATTCATCCCTATAGCTCCCGTGTAGGCACAGCCCCAACACCCAAGTATCTTAGTTTGTTTTCTGATGCTGTGCTAGAGGACCCTGACATAAACAATGCAGAGAGGGAAGATTTTACTATGGGTCACAATTCCAGGTCATAATCGGTTACAGGTCGGAACCACAGGGCAGAAGTTTAAGAGGACCGATCACGTCCCATCGCTAATCAGAAACTGAGCCTATATATCACATGCATGACTGCTAATGCTTCGTTAACTCTCCTGACTCCTAAACAATTCTGAAGCCCCTTCCCAGGCACTGGTGCTGCCTACAATGGGCAGGTGTTTCTCTGTCAATCAATGTAATCAGATAATTTGCAATGGGCCTTCCCACAGGCAAACAGGATCTAGACAAGTGGTTCTCATCCTGTTGGTTGCAACCCTCACAAGGGTTTGCATATCAAATATCCTGTATAACAGATATTCACATTACTGTTCATAACAGTAGCAAAATTACACTTATGAAGTAGCAACAAGAGAGTGTATGGTTGGTCACAAAACGAGGAACTCTATTAATGTCTCATAGCATTAGTCAAATTGAGAACGGCTGATCTAGAAAATTCCTCATTAGGATTCTTTTCCCAGGTGATTCCACATTGTGTCAGTCAACAGTCAAAACCAACCCCCACACCAGGGTTTAAGTAGCACAGAAAGGATGAAAGTCAGTACAGGAAGGCGACCATCTCATAGAGGATGGCAGCAGTCCTCATATTCCCCATACTCTAGCCCTCAGGGCGCTACTACCAAACCAGAGGCCTCCCTAAAAGTACTGTTCCATTCCCATTTCCTCAGAGCTGGTGGCCTTTACCTTGGTAGGAAGGGACTTCAGAGAGGGGTCAGACATTAGCAGGAAATCATGGAAAGCAGTAGCTGAAAATTCAGACTATGATTTTTAGGTTTGGTATTATGTCTTGGACTGTTTGCCATGTTCTCCAGGTGTCTGCAGACTGATGTAATGACTCTAGAGGGCGCTGAGGAGATGAATCTGATCATGCATCCCATCTCTATGTCTGAGGACTGCCTGTATCTCAACATCTACACACCAGCGCATGCCCGTGAGGGCTCTAACCTGCCTGTGAGTGGCAGGGTATTGTCAGCTGGAGAGGAGGACGTTTCTTTCTCTGGAGGATTGGAAGGGAAAAAGTAATTCTGAACTGTACTCTAGTTTATAGCCTGATAGGTAGTCTTAACTTATTGGGGTCAGGCAGGTGATCCCAGCCATCCTGAGCTGCTTACCCCTAGGTGTGGGACTCAGAGCTCTGGAGCTCTGAGAGATAAGAGGCTCTATGTCTTTGATTAAACCAGAAATTTTTCTACCAACTTGAACCTGGTAGACCCACTCAGGAGGGTGTTCAAGGGCTGCATATTGACATCATCAAAATTCCTAGCTGCAGATTATCTTTTTTGCCAATGGGATATGATGTCCCTTCTGATTAGCAATCAGGAAAGTCACACATGGAGACACTCCTTTTTGCTCCACTTTGATGAGTTTGAGAGTGATGATCTCATTACTTGTGACGTAAAGCCATTAATTCAAGCTAAGATTTCCTGATGGGGAATTGGGAATGGTAATATGCTTATAGACCTAGAGTACCATATCTGTGGACCGTGTCCCAAAATCCTAAGGAGATCTGTGTGTAAATTGACCTTCACAGAGGCAAAGCAATTGATAATCTAGTATGTAGTCCAGTTGACCATGGGCTGGTTGTGCCTCCTGAGATTTGTGTTGATGTCTCCAGGTGATGGTATGGATTCATGGTGGTGCCCTTGTTCTGGGCATGGCTTCCATGACTGATGGATCCATACTGGCTGCTACTTAGGATATAATAATGGTTGCTATCCAGTATCGCTTGGGTATCCTCGGCTTCTTCAGGTAAGCCTGGAACTGGGCTGGACAATGGGGTCTGAGTAGAATATGGACAGATCTGTGATTCCTGTTCTTGTCACTTCTCAGCTCTGGAGACGAGCATGCCACAGGCAACTGGGGCTACCTGGACCAAGTGGCTGCCCTACGCTGGGTCCAGCAGAATATCGCCTACTTTGGAGGCAACCCTGGCCAGGTCACTATTTTTGGCGGGTCAGCAGGTGGCACAAGTGTGTCTTCACTTGTTGTGTCCCCCATGTCGACAGGACTGTTCCACAGAGCCATCATGCAGAGTGGAGTGGCCCTGCTGCCTGACCTGATCTCTGACACACCCGAGGTGGTCCACACGGTGAGTGTCCTCATCAATACCCATCCTTACTTTGGTACCTCAGTCCTTGCCTCTGGTACTCCGTTAACCTGCTAAGTGAGGAAAACAATGATCTTGGGAAATAGATTCTTTCTATCGATTTCTGAGAGGCATAAAATTTACAATCCACCTCCTCTGCTTTATGTGCGCTGAATAAGATACACAACAGAAAAGCTGTGTCCAGTGGCTTCTACCATTGACAAAACTCATTTGTATGATTTCCTAGTTTGCTTTTTATTATTACTGTTACAGAGACCATAATCAAAAGCTACTTTGGGAGAAAAGAAGTTAATTTTAGCTTACTAAATTTTTATAGTTTATAGTCCAACTTGAAGGGAAGATAGAATGGGCTCTCAGGCAGGTCCCTGGAAACCAGAACTGAAGCAGAGACCAGTGAGGAACACTGTGTACTTGCTGGATACCCATGGCTTCCTCAGTTTGCTTTCCTATACAGCCCAGGACACCTGCCCATGTGTGGCACTGCCTTCAATGTGATGGGCTCTTCTTTATCAGTCATTTACCAGGAAAATGCCCAGACTTATGTATGAACCAATCTGATAGAGACAATTGCTCTGTTGAAGTTCCTTTTTCCCAATGACCTTGGCTTATGTCAAGCTGATTTCAAAAGGTATCCAATTGGTACACATAGATTGAGGGAAAGGGTCAGCTGTTATAAATACTTGTTGTGCCAGTGTGAGTCCCCAGGTTCAAACACCCGGAGCCCACACAAGGCTAGAGGTGGTACTATGTGACAGTTACCCCAGTGCTCCTATGCAGAGATGGGAAAAGAGACATTAGAATCCTTGAATAGACATAGTCCAGCTAAGCTGGTATAGACAAATGCAAACAAGGTGTAAGGTGACAAGTGACACGTGAGGGTGTTCTCTGAACTTCACAGGCAAAATATGACACACCATATCTATTTTCCACACACACACAGAAACAAAGCAACAACAGAACAAATATGCAGGTAGCACAGTCCCTGTCCCAGCTGTCACCTCTGAACCACAGAAAACGTGAACGATTCCACTTTCACACACAGCAAACAGCAAACAGCAGGATGTAGTATTTAGGGGCAATGCCATCTACTGGAACAAGGAAACTCTGCTCCCTAGTGGAAGGGATGAGCTAAACCATCACCTGTTCCATTTGCAGAAAGTGGCCAACCTATCTGGATGTAAAGCGAAGGACCCAGAGGCCATGGTGCTCTGCCTCCCAGACAAGAGTGAAGAAGAGATTCTGGCTATCAACCAGGTTGGGAAAATTGTGTGGCTCGGAGAATCTGGTCTCCAGGATTTAGGATTGTCAGTACTTACTACTGGAACTAGTTAAAACTAGTCTGCTTGATTTGGTGTTGTTTTAGTACTCTGTGCAAAAATGAAAGACAGGCTAATAATTTTGATGTCCAGTTTCTTCTGGAGTTAACATTGAGATCCTGAGATGCTACAGGAAATGGAAAAATGGTGTGGGCATTCAGTGGGCATCAAAATA
The DNA here is from genome assembly GCF_000317375.1 of Microtus ochrogaster. Lineage (NCBI taxonomy): Eukaryota > Metazoa > Chordata > Mammalia > Rodentia > Cricetidae > Microtus > Microtus ochrogaster. Next base: position 64,409 of record NW_004949268.1, on the reverse strand, counting down.
TTGATTATTTATATGGTTTATCTTCAGCAATGACCCTTAATGCCCCATAGGTCTTCACTATGACCCCTGGTGTGGTGGATGGGACGTTCCTACCTAGGCACCCTCGGGAGCTGTTGGCCTCTGGGGATTTTCGCCCTGTCCCCAGCATCATTGGTATCGACAGTGATGAATTTGGCTGGGGGATCCCCTTGGTGAGACCTTGTTATAAGCTCCTGGGAACTTAAGCTCAGATGGTGTGTGGTGGCTTTTCCTTTCTCAGCACAGATGTATGGCCACAGACATCCTGTCATATAGATTGTCCTATCTTATCCTGCTTTGCAGCCAGGGACCCGTCAAAAGCCTTGTGAAATGACGTTACAGCAGCTAAGCTGGGATCTTTCATAGGGAAATTGTTTCTTTTGTGAATTGCTGATATTCTAAGTTGGGCACATGTGCTAACTATAGGCATCCCGTTTCCCTAAGCAAACAGAATGTTCTCATGAAAGCCAGCTAGCTGCAGGTCCTGAGAGGGTTCTGAGGGTCTCAAGCGAACAGGATGTTCTCATGGGAGCAGGCCAGCTGCAGGTTCTGGGGGGGGGTGTCCAGAGGGTCTTTCACTAGGACAGGAGAAGCTCAGAGCTGTGGGTCCCAGATGGACTCTGTAGTGTCCAGGCCTGACCCATGTCATCATCAGGTCTCTAACATCAGGTACCTGAAGACAGTGAGGCACTCCTCAGCAAATCCTTATGTCTGGAGTAAATGAACGGCATCGTATCCAGGTCCAGAGGAAGAAACATTTTAGTTACACTTTGGGTCTTGTCAAAACTACTCACGTGGGAATGCCAGGGTACTCAGTGCTCCAGTCTGGAGCTCACCACTCTACTGTGATTCCAGATAACTTTAGAGCAAGGTTTCTTTTCAGTGAAGGTTAAGTGGGAACGCTCCATGTGAGAAATCGTTATGTCAATATTTGTCCTCACTCCCAGGGTCCCACGCTCCTGTCTACTTCTATCAGTTCCAACACCAGCCCAGCTTCACCAAGCATAAGCACCTCAGGCCATCCCATGTGAGGGCCGACCACGGTGATCACGGTGCCTTTGTCTTTGGCTCCAACCTCTGGGGCTTGAAACGTGAGTCTTCCTTGTTTTCCTTGAGCTGAATGGAGTCCCTGATGAGGTCCTCAGGGAAGGCTGAGCTCCCAGTCCAGTTGAAGAAACCGAGGATCTCAAAGAGAACAGGATCAAGTGTTCACCATTTCTGAGCTGAAAAAAAAAAAAGAATAAGACAAAACAAAAAAATTACCAAGCAAACAAGCAAACCAACCAACAAAACCTCTACCAGGTTTAGAATATGAACCTTTCCTAGTCTAGCTTTGCTAGAAGGAATGAGAGCAGACTGGGGTAGGAGTGAACCTGAGAGAATTCAAGTAGAGGCATAAACAGACCCTGGGTTCTGAGTGCTGAGGAAAGAGAGCATACACCAGGCCAGGGTAAGGGTCAGGCTATGGTTGCTATTGTAGAGCCTGAGTTGGCAGATGCATGAGATAGCGAGAACTTTGACCCTTGTCTCCTTTTGTCTGCAGTTGACCTCACTGAGGAGGAGAAGCTGCTGAACAGGAGGATGATGAAGTACTGGGCCAACTTTGCAAGACATGGGTGAGAATGCCCCCTGTCTCAATCTCTTTTTGGCTGGGTCTCCATCCAGGGCTTCCATATGGATGTGTTCATTATTATGCATGGGTCCTTAATTTCACAGTAGTTTTCTCCAACTACTTAGGGCACACTTAGGCAGACACCTTCTAGCTTTTAGTTACTGCTCATCCCACAGAGACCTTGTTGTTGGTTAGTCACACCATTGTGGTACTGTTCTTTTGATTTTCCCTCTAAGAGGGAGACATAAAGCTAGAGAGCTTCCCTTGCTTCAGATTGACCAGACAGACACTAGTGAGCGACACTTGTGTTCTATATCAGCACACCAGTCCTCCTGTGCCCTCAGACCCCTGGCCTACTCATCCCCTGCTCTGACCCAAATCGAGGCATCATTTCTTGGGTGAAATTGACCTCACCTTTCCCTGTTGATGACATATCCACAGGAACCCCAACAGCGAGGGTCTCCTCTACTGGCCTGAGTTGGGTTATGATGAGCAGTACCTGCAGCTGGACATCCAGCCTGCTGTGGGTCGAGCCCTGAAGGCCAGGAAGCTGCAGTTCTGGATGAAGACTCTGCCTGAGAAGATCCAGGAGCTAAAGAGGACTCAGGAGAAGCACACAGAGCTTTAATGCCCTGTGGCGGGAAAGGTGGATGGGGTCATCCTGAGGTTACAAATTCCATTTATTTAACTTATTTGTTTCAATGCTCACATAAGCATTTCTAACCTCAGCTTTTGCCTTTTCAGTCAGGAAGACAATCCCCCGGGCGTTACTCCTTATCCTCTGGACACATTTTATTAGACTCAGTAAATACTCTCATAACCATATGGATGTGTGAACCCCAATGTTCCCCCATCTTAACACTTCACTGTGATTAGGCTTGCTCCTCCCTCCTTCCCTCCCTGCTTCCCTTCCTCTCACCATCTTTTCACATCCCTCTCTCCTCTTTTCCAAGCCTTAGAACCTCTTCAAATGAAGCAGAAGCTCTGGGCACAATTGACAACAGGAAATCCCCTGTCCTTTCTCAGCAAGTTCATGTTTTCTATTTCTCATCTGCCAACAGAAAATCTGACTTCTCAAATCCCTATTGCCTTCATAATTTCACAAAGCTGCTCCCAATAGATCATAAACTACAAGCTGGGCTGTTAGTGTCTGTGGCCTCAGGTGTTTGGAGGCTGAGACAGGAGGATTATAAAAGCCCAGGGCAAAATAGCAAGGCCCACAGCTCAGAAACCAAACCAAAAGTCATAGTCTCGATAACTTACAAATGGTATCAAATGTACAGTTTTATAGATTGAGAATCAGGTACCACATGTCCACAGATTTGCTTTATGGTGTCATGCAGGTCTCTTGCTGGAGGTCTCAAGAATTACATCTTGAGCCCTCTGCTGGTAGAATGTGTAAACAATGGAATTCCAAAGGACAACATTAAGTCCTGCTGACTTGAACAGGGGACAAGGAAGACTGATCTCTTAGTGAGACTGACCGTGCAGGTTGTTCCCATTCTATGTGTAGAGAATTTATTAAAGTTCTTATCGCAAGGTTGTTTCTGCTTTCCAGTTCTGTACATACACACTAAACTTCCAACACAGAGCCAGAATCTGTTGTAGACATTTAATAGTGATCTCACTTTTACTATCTTGGCTGTGGGTTGTCTTTACAGGATGAGGGCCTGATGTGAGGGCTTATGTGTGTCAGGCAAGTGCTCTACCCAAACTATTCCCTTAGACTACCGTGGGCTGTTTAAATGCAATTAATCTCTTTTAGATGAATGGCTTAGTAATTCTGAGAAAACTCACAAGGCATGCAACTGCCGCTACATCCGGTTCAGAACAGCCCTCACTCCCCCACCAAGGCTTTCCTCATGCCCCTTTGCTGTCATCCACTGTAACCAAGACATTACTTAAATTGCTATATTGGGGCTTGTTTCCAATGAAGTACAAGTGGAAAGTTGGGTGACTGGCTATGACACTTCACATAATGTTTTTGTTTCCTTCTATTATGGAATGCCATCCAGCTGTGCACACAACACATTCTATCCACTTACCCTAACGCTGGGCAACTGTTTATTTTCACCCAACTTATTGTTTCACTTGTTTATTTGCTCTTCATTTTTGGACAAGGTCTCTATGCAGCCCAGGCGGATCCTGAATTCATGATATCACTGCCTTGGCTTCCTGAGTGTTTAAATTATAGGCATGAGCCTCCAATCCCAGGTTTGCATTTTAATAAAGCTGTATGGATATTCTCACACATGATTTCATGTGATCACATGTACTCAAGTTTTGAATTTACAAGCTAGAGCAAGATTCCCTAGTCATGTGACACATGAGTCTAACATTTACAGAAGTTTTAAGGTTAGGGATGTAGCTCAGCTGGAGAGAGCTTGCCCTGTAGTAAAAGACCCTGGGTGTGATGCCCAGCACCACAGAAAATAAAAAAATAAAATAAAATAAAATAAAATAAAGCAAATCAGATGACATAGGCTTGCAATCCTTTCTGTTCAGAGGTCTGAGGACAGGAATCACAAGATAAACCTGCCTGAGCTATTGAGCAAGCTCCAGGGAAGGCAACATTAGTTATAGTTTCTCTCCACATGATAAGTACAAAAATGATTAAGTCTAATTTCAGTGAATGGGTTATTAAAGGAGGAAAAAGAGAAAAAGAAGGAGGAGGAGGAGGCAGAGAAGGGAGAAAAAGAAAAGAAAGAACAACAGGAGGAGAAAAGGAGACGGAAGAGAAGAGGAAGGAATAACAAAATTAGAAGAAGAATATGGCGGGAGTTTGGGGTGTCTTGAGGGTGCTGTGGTCTAGGGTTGAATATGACATATTTTATTAGTGTATGAATTTACCAAAGAACAAAAAATTTCCAGTGATCTGGGAATACAGCTCAGTGGTACAGTACTTACCTGATATATGTAAGACCTAGGTCCAATTCTTTTTGCTCTTTAGACGCTTTGGGGTAACTGTCTACATTGGTAATGGTTGACTGTCAAATTCCCATATCCACTTCTTGTTAAACACCAAGTTTTCTCATATCTACAAATGATTTATGAAACTTCTGGTGAGCCTCAGCCCTGCTGTCTTCATCAGTTCAGGCTGCCAGCTCATTCAGTTCTGAGATAGATGTCTGTGGTTCAGCTCCTTGGAAGACTGAAGTAGGAGGGTTTTGTTATCTTAAGAGCTAAAGGATGACCCATTCTATGTATATACACAAGGTCTCAAGAATATATATGTTATATACATGTGTGAACATGTATGTACCAAAACCTGTGTGAGTTACAAACAACTAGTGTATTTGTAGTTTTGGAGACCATGAAGCACATACCAGCGTATGTGCTGTGTGGTAAGGGCCAGCTCTCTATGCCAAGGATTGACCCTGTGTCTTCTACAGGGCAGATGGGATAACTAATTGTGTTCAAGATCTGGACACACTGTGTTCATATATGAAATTACCAAAGAATAAATAAAACCCCAAGGGTCACAGAATACAGCTCAGTGGTATAGCACTTATCTAACTTGTGCAAGACCCTAGATCCAGTTCTCTGTGGTGGTTTTTTTATCTCCTGGTCCCTGTGACAACTCTTAAAGACCCAGTGATACTAACATCCCATTGGAGACTAGGTTTCAACATAGGTATGTGGTGCATTAACATTCAGAACACGACACTAGTGGTCCCCACGTTAGCCACTAATGTCGTGAATGATGGAAAATGTTGCTACTTAGTATTTGCAAATCAAACATCACAGATGATCTACATTTAAAATACTCCATCAATACAGTCTGTCTCTGCTGCAAGGTTCAAGTGGTTTAAGTTTTTAAAAAAAATAAGTCTGGGTATCTAGAAGGTTTAAAAGCCTGAGGTTAAAGTTTCCAATGATCTGGGAATGCAGGTCAGTGGCACAGTTCTTACCTGACACATGTAAAACCTAGATCCAAGTCTGTCCACTGTAAAAAGAAAGTGTGATTTTTGCTTCCCAGGATGTATTGTGAGTGGAGCATGTGTAGGGAGTGTACGTGTGTCTGTGTGTGTGTGTGTGTGTGTGTGTGTGTGTGTGTGTGTGTGTCTGTCTGTCTGTCTGTCTGTCTGTCTG
>NW_004949268.1:31297-58587 GCF_000317375.1 Microtus ochrogaster | reverse complement strand
GTGTGTGTGTGTGTGTGTGTGTGTGTGTGTGTCTGTCTGTCTGTCTGTCTGTCTGTCTGCCCAGAAGAGTAGGGCTGGTTCCTTTGTGTCTGCTGAGATTTGTTTTTACCCCCGAGGGTTCTGCTGACTCTGAGGCCCACCCTTGCATGATCACAGCACATCTGTGAAGATGTTTGACAGTAGGGTGTGACATACAAGCATGAGGATGTCAGAAGGTCCAGACACACCCAGCAGAGGAGATTCCTGTCCCCTGTCTCCCTGAGAACCTGTCTTTGTATGGATTTGTCATCCTTGCTTTTCTCAATCTCCCGGTCCCCTGTGACACCACATTCTCACTTAAAGTCCACATGCATGACTTTAATTCTTACCTAATTGTTGTCACTGTACATTTTTGGCCTGACTAATAAATGTTCTGTCTTGTACTTTATATCATTGTCTAGAGGTGTAAAATTGTGTTCACATGTATTCCTCCTCGAAGAAATTTCTGTGTGTCATTTAGATGTTGAATCCTTCATCCTAGACCTTGAGGCGTCCACACACTCATACTTATGATAAACTTCACCTCAAGGAGAAATTTCTTCTTCTTTCTTAACCCACCGCATTGACAGCCAACCACAGGCCAGCATGACCTTCAGCGTTATGTGTCTAACCAGGTGCATGTCATCCTCCTTTCTCAAAATGCAGTCACGTGCTCCTTTAACCACAGAGTGTCTTGGTGCAAGTCACAGGGTGGAACAGCACTGTTTCGTGCAGTGTGGAGAGCGCAGCTTCACTGAACAGTGCACACCCGTGGGAGTTTTCTTTTCATGCTACTTTTAATCAAGCGGTTATGAACATTCAAGCATGAGTTTCTGTTATGTGCTTTCACATCCTTGAACTAGAAACCTTGAGAATAGATTTACTGAATCAAAGCGCACGTGAGTGTTTAACTTTTGAAGAAATTGCTAACCTGGCTTTCACAATGACTGCACCGTTTCTAATCCCTTCCAGCCATGTGTGGGGCACCAGTGACATGTCCTTGCCAACACTGATTGTCTGGGTGTGTAGAAATCGTGTCCATTTGCAACTGACTCTGAACCTTTATCTCCAGAGATACACTTTTTTTATTGAGCAGCCATTTCCCGCTTCTTAACTTTTTTCTTTTTAAAAATTTTTTCCCTTTTATTGAAAAATTAATTTTTTTCACCTAATATACCCTGATTACAATTTCCCTTCCCCCTACTTCTCCCAGTTTTTCCCCACTTCCCCTCCCATTTGGATCCACCTTCTTTCTTCTCTCATTAGAAAAGAACTGAATTCTAAGAGATAACATTAAAATGTAACAAAATAAAACGTAATAAGATAAATCAAAAACTATCACATAGAATTTGGACACAACAAACCAATGAAGGAAAAGAACCCATGTGAAAGTACTAGACTCAGACCCACTCACTCACAACTGAGGAATCCCATAAAAACACCAAGCTGGAAAGCACTGAAGACCCTCTGAGCCCCCAAAGACAGTTCTTGAGGTGACGGCAGATTTCACAAGAAATTTGCAAGAAACATATGTCAAGGTGTGAAAAAAACTCTCAAGGAAGGATGATTTCAGGTGTTCAGTGTTTACAGCTCCAAATCTACTGTGGGGTTAGAACTCAAATTCTTTCCACCCCAGCCTGTGCTCCCTCCCCTGTACCCACCCAAAATGAGCACAGTAACAAGCAAAGGGGCTGATGGGAATGCCTTATATTGTGTATTTGTTTTGAAGGGGAGTTTCAATATGTTGGACTGATTGTCCTGAAATTCACTTCATGTCCAAAACACAATCCTCTTGTCTTGGGTCTTGAGATTACAGCGGTGTGCAATTACTCCCTGACCTGGGAACACTGGTACCATTCCTTCTTTCATTTATTGCTTTTATTTTTCGATTTGTTGTTTTAGACCAATAGAACATCATAAGCTAAGTGATGATTCTTGCAGTGCCCTCTCTGACCACCAGGAGGCAGGAGAGCTATGAGAATACTATTTGCCTGGCCTCTACAGCTGGGAGGATGAGCTGTGTCTGGTACTTCCACAGGAATCTGAGGGCATTACTGAGCTCCTGCTGTATACACATCTCTGTGAGGTGTGCACTTCTGCTGATGTACAGAACACTTTGGTAAGGCGTTTTTAGACACTATGTAACCCTCTTACCATTGGAAAGCTTTACCACCAAATGATTTTTATACAAACAAATTAACCTTTCACTGGAGTAACTTGGTAAATTTGCATAAGAGGATGAGGTAAGCAACAATCCACACTTGAAGGATGGAAATAATTCTTTCACTGGGAAAATTTAGCTCATGATCCTTTATGTTGATCCTTCATGGTTTGAGTTCATTTAAGTTTTCATACAGGACTCCTGGTATCACAGAATTGCTTTAGATGCCATGATATCTCTTTCTAGGAGGCCAAGGAGCAAGAACAAAGATTGCTTGGCCTGCCGCCGGCCTTCACCTCTTTGACAATAAGGACTTTGCCCTGCCCTGCTGAGTTTCTGCCTACTTCATTTTAGGTCCAACGTCCTGCCTGCGCAAGGCCCACATATTCTCTTTTCTGTCCGTGACACACAGCAACACGGACTCAGACTAGGAGCCAACCATAAAACTGCAAAGACTTCCTGGCTGGTTGAAGGCTGTGACCTGTGGGCTCCTGCTTCTCTTCCTGCATGTACAAGGTGAGACTCCTTCAGTGAGCACTGAGGACCAGGGTCAGGGCTTCCCAGATCTGCAGAGTGGGCAGCTTGTCTTACAGAAGGGAAGGAACCAACAAGGGAGCAGTTGGTAAAGATGGCAGATAAAAGGGTGGAAATTATGGACCTCCCTGTGCCCCCACCAAAACCCACACAGTGAGCTCTGCAGCACCCAGAGGCATCTCTAGAGATGTCCTTACTATAAAAGCCATCCAGGATAAGGAGGTCTGAGCAGCACTGGACCTGCAGATTAGGGGAAATAACCAAGGGGACATTTCCTTCCTCTGTGCGTGTGTGTAGCTGCTACAGAACTCTGGATGATCATGAAAGTAATACATCCATGCTGCCATGTGGCTCTGAGGATGTCTCCTTGTTGGTCACACGCTTGCACAGCCACCACTCAAAAGGAGCATGAGCTATGTTCCTGGCCATTGGGATGATAAAGAAACTCCTATCCCCACATCTCAAAGCTAATCCCAGGCACCCCAGATTCCCTCCCCCATGGACCCTAGAGAAAATGAAGTGGAAAACGACAGTATGGTGGCAGGTGCCTGAGTAGGACTAACCCTGATGGCATCTCTCCCAGGCCAGGACTCAGGCAGCCCCATCAGGAACACACACACTGGCCAGGTTAGAGGAAGCCTCGTCAAGGTGAAAAACACAGAAGTTTGTGTCCACGGATTCCTGGGAATTCCCTTTGCCAAGCCACCTGTAGGACCACTGCGTTTTGCACCCCCTGAAGCCCCTGAGCCATGGAGTGGTGTGAGAGATGGGACCGCCTATCCAGCCATGTAAGTTCTGGGGTTCAGAGGACTTTCAAGCTCTGAGGTGAAAATGTTCTCTGAGCTGTGGGACAGAATGAGGGGCTTCCTTCATCCCGACATAACAGCAGTTTTCTATACGTGATGTGCAGTCTGCCGTGCATTCTCAGATGCATGACTGAGGCTTCTGACAAAGCAACTTTGCCAATCTCCTGGGTCATAGTCCAGTTCCTGTAGGGAGTTGTCTATCAGTTTTTCAGTGAGAAAGAGACTTTAAAAAAGGTTCCCAGATTCAGATTGTGCCAAGTGATCTCTGCCAACATGGAAGAGATCTAGGGACAAGGGCCAATATAAGCACATTAACTAGCCAAAGCCCAGGGCCTAGTGCCAAGTACTGTAAGTAAGTCTCTCAGAAGGCTATCAGGGATGTGTCCTTAGCCACTTCATCCTCAGCACTCACTGGGACAATCCATAGAGCCAAGTGCCATTGTTTAAAGAAATGTCTGAAAGCTTCCTCTGGAAACTACGTGGGAATGAGAACTACCCCATGTTTCTGGATGTGGGGTGAAACCTGGTTCATTTCATTGATCCTGTAGCCTTTACCTTGGTAGGAAAGGACTTTAGAGTGTACTCATGCATTGGGGGAATATCTTGAAGGAAAGGGGCCAAAAGTGTCGGAGAGAAAATCCATACTAAAACCCAATTTTAACTACCAGACATGTCTTGTAATAACTGTCTGTCATTGTCACCAGGCGTCCACAAAATGAGGATATGATGAATTCAGGGGTTTTGAAGATGATAAAACACTACATGCCTCCCATCTCTATGTCCGAGGACTGCCTATATCTCAACGTCTACACACCAGCGCATGCCCGTGAGGGCTCTAATCTGCCTGTGAGAGTTGGGCCGCAGTCAACTGGGTGGAGGTGGAGATTTCTCTCTCATGAGGATTAGAAGGCATAAAATCAACTGAGTTCCACTGCAGTGTAAACCCTAATGAGAAGTCTTTTCCTAAGGTGTCCACGAGAGCCTTCTCAGTCACGGTGGGCAGCTAACCCCTGGATATAGGACACTGAGCACTGGAACTCTGAGAGGTCAGGGGTTGTGCTCCATGGACTCACTCAGGACATTCTCAACAAACTTGAGCCTTAGAGCCCAGGCAGGAATCTAAGGATGAACATTGAGATGAGCCAAATTTCCAACTTTGGGATATTGGTTGTGCCAATGAGATTTGGTGGTGCTTTTGATTCATAATCAGGAAAACTGTTACAGAGACACCCTTCTCCACATTTTTGAGGAGTCTGGGAGTGATAGTGACATCACTCTGGACTTAAATCCATTAATCCAAACTGAGATTCTTGGTGTAACAGTGGGGCTTGGAAATACGCTGATGAGACTGTGTTCCTCACCTGTGGCCTGGGTCTTAGATGCTGAGGAGTCCTGTGTGTGTTTAGCTGCACAGATAGAAAGAAGACAATAATCGGGCAGGCAGTCCCTCTTGACCTTGTGCCTGAAAGAAGCCTCCTGACATCTTTCTTGACTTCTCCAGGTGATGGTGTGGATCCATGGTGGTGCTCTGGTTATAGGAATGGCCTCCATGTATGATGGGTCCATACTGGCAGCCACTGAGGATGTGGTGGTGGTCACTATCCAGTACCGCCTGGGTGTTCTGGGCTTCTTCAGGTGAGCCTGGGCTGGGCTGGGCAATGGCAGCTGAGAAGAACCTGGACAGCCCTGTGATTCCATGTCCCTTTCACTTCTCAGCACTGGAGACCAGCACGCCAGAGGCAACTGGGGATACCTGGACCAAGTGGCCGCCCTGCGCTGGGTCCAGCAGAACATCACCCACTTTGGAGGCAACCCTGACCTTGTCACCATCTTTGGCGAGTCAGCAGGTGGTGCAAGTGTGTCTTCACATGTGCTGTCCCCCATGTCCCGAGGACTCTTCCACAGAGCCATCATGGAGAGTGGAGTGGCCGTGTTGCCTGGCCTCAGCTCCAGCTCCCCTGAGCTGGTTTCTGGAGTGAGTGTACTCCATTCCTCCAGCCCTGGCCTGCTGTCTTAGCGCTCACTCGCTAGGACTCTGCTGCTGCCATCAGCAGGGAAAATGAGGACCACGGGAAGTAACCTCCCTTCAGTACTTTCTGAAAGGCTCAAGGTTTAGATCCCTCACCACTACCCCACCCCACAGTTCTTTATATAAGATGTGTATATTGTATGTTCACCAAAGCTGTAACTAGAAGCTTCCATTATGTGTGGGCTTGGGGGATGGTACAAGAGGCAGGAGAGCTTTCTGTGCAAGTATGAGGATTTGAGGTCAATTCCCCAGAACACACATATATCTGGGCGTGGTTTTTCTTGTCTCTAATCCAGGTGTTCCTATAGTGAGATGGGAAACAGGGACAGGTTAATCCCTGGAAGGTTACAGACTAGCTAGACTGGTGTAGGCTGCAGCAGAACCAGAGAGTATTTCTCAAACTAGATGGAAGGTGGGTAGAGGAAGAAGGGAAGGAGAGGGGAGGGAGGAAGGAATGGAGAGAGGGAGGGAAGGAGAGAGGGAGGGACGGAGGGAGGGAGAGAGGGAGAACTGCCACTGCTGACCAGGAGGAAAATGAGAACAATTTTGTTCTGACTCCAGTCCACACACATTACACCATGGTATAATATTTAGAGCCAATGGCACCCTCCCGGGCCTGGGAAAACTCCTCTGCCTGGAAGACAAGGTATCCAGGCAGCCTCATCATCCTCCCTTTCCAGATTGTGGCCAATCTATCTGATTGCGTAGCTGTGGACACAGAGACGCTAGTGCGCTGCCTACGGGGCAAGAGTGAAGCAGAGATTCTGGCTATTAACAAGGTGCGGCTGGGAAGATGGCAGGTTGCAAGGTGTGTTACAGGTAGTCCTCATTAGTATGAGCAAATTACCTAAGCTCCATGGCTTAGTATCCTTTGAGTCCTGGGCAAAATCAATACCAGCATCGGCTATTCCAAGTGCAAGGTCTCTTCAGGGGTGAGATGGAGAGGTGTGGTGGAGAATAACCATCCTGAGACAAATTAGCAAGTGGAGAAGGGGTGGAGGTTACTCAGTGGTCATCAGCATATGTATTTCATTGACCTTCAGCATTGATTTTAATGCCCCTCAGGTCTTCAAGGTCATCCCCGCAGTGGTGGATGGAGAGTTCTTCCCCAGGCACCCTGAGGAGCTCTTGGCCTCTGCTGATTTTCACCCTGTCCCCAGCATCATTGGTGTCAACAATGATGAGTATGGTTGGCTTCTCCCTATGGTGAGGCTCAGTTTTAACCTCCTGGATGCCTGGGGACTCATATGGTGGGCAGTGGGAACTCAGAGATTCGTTGATCCATATCCATATCATGGCATACTTAAAACCATTCTCCATACCCCAGTTCATGGGCTCTGCTCAGAAAATGAAGGGAATAACCAGACAAACCCTGCCTGCTGTTCTGAAGAGCTCAACACCACAGATGGTGAGACTCTCGGGCCACTGCCACCATTGCAAGGACCCCTGTCTAACTTTCATAAGGAGCATCTCCAGAAATAAGTGTGTATGTGTGTGTGTGCATGCATGTGTGACCTACCTGTGTGTGTTCCTCTGTGTATGCCTGTGTGTGTGCATCTGTGTGTGTACGTGTGTGTGCCTGTCTGTGTGTACCTACCTGTGTGCATGTCTGTGTGTACCTACCTGTGTGCATGTCTGTATGTACCTACCTGTGTGCATGTCTGTATGTACCTACCTGTGTGTATGTCTGTGTGTGTGTGTGTGTGTGTGTGTACCTGTCTATCTGAGGTCACTCCAAGCTTTCCCCATACCACACCTCTTTTGCATTTCCCCACTGAGCCTACTGCCTACACATCTTAGTGCCTGTGTCCCCCCATTCTTCTTGATTCCTGTGGTACAGATGCTGCCTCCCGAGTGTAGTGAACTGATAATGGAAGAGTACATGGGGGACACGGAGGACCCACAGACCCTCCAAATACAGTATGCAGAGATGATGGGAGACGTCACATTTGTGGTCCCTGCACTCCAAGTAGCACATTTTCAGCGTGAGTACATCTATGACAAGATCAAGGGAAGAAGCTCAGACAGTGGGTCCCAGGTGAGCTCTGTAGGGTCCAGGTTTGACCTGTGTCTGAATCAGAGCTCTGGTTCCAGACAACCAAGAGTCCTTTTTATTAATTTATTCTCTCATATATTACATCCCAACCAGAGTTTCCACTCCCTCTTCTCCTCCCAGTCTCTCTGTCCCTCCTGCCTCCCCATCCACTCCTCCTCTGTTTCCCTTCAGAAAAGGGCTGGCCTCCCAAGGATATCAGCCAAACATAACATTTCAAGTTGCAATAAGACCAGGTACCTCCCCTCATATTAAGGCTGCATGAGGCAACCCAGTAGGAAGAAAAGGGTCCCAAAAGCAGGCAGCAGAGTCAGAGACAGTCCCCAATCCCTCTGTTAGGAGTTCCACAAAAACACCAAACTATGCCACTATGACATATATGCAAAGGACCTAGCTTAAACCCACGCAGGCTCCCTGTTGGTTGGTTCAAAACCGAGAGTCTTTATTGAGTAAATCCTTATGTTGAGTGTGAGAGAATGACATCTTATCCAGGTACAGAGGAGGAAGTAACTGAGTGATACTCTGTGACTTGACCAAACTACTCAGCTGTGGAGGGCAGAGCCATTATTTAACAGGGGGATTTCCACAGCCACAGCCAATGCTCAATGCTGGAGCTCCCCACTCAACTGTTGTAACTCCAGATAACTTGAAACCAAGCTGTCTTGTCACCAAATGTGTGTGAGAACAGTTCTAGGCAAAGTGCTGCCATGAACATCACCCCAGGTCCTCTCATGCAGGTTCCCACGCTCCTGTCTACTTCCCATCAGCCCCTTCACCACTGACCTAATTGTTCCACTGCCCTGACCCAAATCAGGGAACCAGACTTTGGGTCACCCTCACCCTTCCCCCTGGCTGGCATATCCACAGGAACCCCAACAGCGAGGGTCTACCCTACTGGCCCATGATGAATGATGATGAGCAGTACCTGCAGCTGGACATCCAGCCTGCTGTGGGCCAAGCCCTGAAGGCCAGAAGGCTGCAGTTCTGGACCCAGACTCTGCCCCAGAAGATCCAGGAGCTAAAGGGGGCTCAGGAGGGCCACAAAGAGTTGTAGTACTCTGTGTGAAGAAAGGCGTATGGGCTTCATAGACATGTGCGCTCTCTCTAAGGTTTGGACAGCCTTTTGACCCTAACACTCACATAATCATTCCTAACATATACAGCCACCCCTTTTACCAATCCGTATGACAAGACCTCTGCATGTCACTCCTTCACAAGACACTTCTGTTCTTCTGGTAGACCCACTTAATAAAAGTTCTTGCAACAATGTGGAATACGAATTGTGAGCCCCAAAGTCCCACAGTCTTCACAAATTCCGCTGCTGTTCCAAATAGATCACTAACAGCCAGCAGGTGTTGTGATACGTATCTGTGGCTCCAGCTACTCAGAAACTGAGACAGGACTATTGAATCAGTCTGGGACTTCCATACTGACTTGGACAACATAGCAAAACCCGTATCACTAAAACAGAAACAATCGTCAACTTGGTAATATACATACAGAAATATATGTAAAGTTCTGTGGACTGAGAAATACAAGGTCTACAAAGGAATCTGAGCCTCATGGGCTGCCAGAGCCCAGCTCCTAGACCTCTCTGACATTAGTTACTGAGCACACCAGGTACGGAAAACTCTGGACAGATTATCCCAGTAGAGGAAATCTCATCTATTTCCTTCCCAAATTTCTATTGTCCACTTTTGTGAGAAGCTGGTCTTGATACGTTCATATACACCTAAGGTTTATCCAGGAGAGGTGCTTGGCCAACAGACTAGGTGGGCCCGGTTTCTCAGACTAGAGGCTGACCTTGTGGGAAGGTACCATGGAGGGAGGGGTTTAAAAAGCTGGTAGACAAGAATGCAGGAACTGTATGTCTCCCAGTGCCCCCACCAAAGCCCACACAATGAGCACCCAGAGGACGAGAGATGTCCTTACCAAAAAAGCCATCCAGGATAAGGAGATCTGAGCAGCACTGGACCTGCAGATTAGGGGAAAGAGAGGGACATTTCCTTCCTCTGTGCATGTGTGTAGCTGCTACAGAACTCTGGATGATAATGAAAAAATACATCCATGCTGCCAAGTGGCTCTGAGGATGTCACCTTATTAGACAGACACATGAACAGCCACCACGCAGAAAGAGCATGAGCTATGTTCCAGGCCACTGGGGCAATAGAGAGAACCCTAGCCCTGCATCTCACAGCTGAACCCAGACACCCCAGATTCTGTTTCCCAAGTATCCTAATGAAAATGAGCTATGAAACAACAGTCTGGTAGCAGAAGAGTGGACAGTACTAACCCTGTTGGCATCTCTTCACCCACAGGTCTGGACTCAGGCAGCCCCATCAGGAACACACACACAGGCCAGGTTAGAGGAAGCCTCGCCAAGGTGAAAAACACTAAAGTTGGTGTCCACAGATTCCTGGGAATCCCCTTTGCAAGCCACCTGTAGGACCACTGTACTTTACACCCCCTGAAGCCCCTGAACCATGGAGTGGTGTGAGAGATGGGACCTCCTATCCAGCCATGTAAGTTCTGGGGTCCAGAGAACTTTCAGGCCCTAGGGTGAGAATGTGCTCTGGGCCATGACAGGCTTCCTTCATCCCTACCCCACAGATGTTTTCTGTCTGTGATGTATAGCGTGCATTTTCAGACACATGACTAAGGCTTCTAACAGAACAACTTTGCCAGTCTCCTGGGTCAGAGGTCAGTACCTGTAGGGAGTTATCTCTTGGTTTTATAGTGAGAAGATATCAACGGCTCCCAGATTCAGACTATGCCAAGCAATCTTTGCCAGCGTGGGAGAGGTCTGTGAACAAGGGTTAGTGTAGACGTAGAGCAAAGAACCCAGACTCAAGTATCATATACTGTAAGTCTCTTATCTTGAAATTTGCACCTAAATGAATGGAACTAGAAAAAGACTATCCTGACTGAGGTAACCCAGACCCAGAAAGACAAACACAGTATGTAATCACTCATAAGTGGATTTCAGATGCAAAGAAAGGGATAACCAGGTACAATCCACAACCCCTGAGAAGCTCGGTAACAAGGAGAACCCTAAGAGAGACATGCATGGATGCCCCTGGGAAAGGGAAATAGATAATATCTCCTGAGCAAATGGAGTAGGAGAAGGAGAGGTGAAGGGGGCAGAAGAGAGCATGAGGGAATGGGATGCTTGAGTTGGGGAACCTTTGAGAGGGAGAGCAAGGAAAGAGATATCTTGATAGAGGGGGGCATTATAGAGTTAGGGGCAAATTTGGTGCTATGGAAACTCCCAGGAATCGACAAGGATGAACTGTAGTGGCATTTCATTTATATTTTAATAAGTAGAGCTTGCCTTTTATTTAATAAGTAAAACATCCCCAATGGTCAGCCTTACAGACCAGCCAGTGATAACACACACCTTTAATCCCAGTAGCCACACTAGTTGCCTTAAAAACCTGGCAGTGTATACCTTTAATCCCAGTGGAGTACACATTCAATTCCAGACCTAGAGAAGATTATAAGATGGGAGGAGACAAAACTCAGTCTCATTCTGAGATCCTGAGAGGCAGGATTGCCATTTCTTTTTCTTTTTTCTTTTTTTTCTTTTTTCTTTTTTTTGTTTTCGAGACAGGGTTTCTCCATAGCTTTTTGGTTCCTGTCCTGGAACTAGCTCTTGTAGACCAGGCTGGCCTCGAACTCACAGAGATCCGCCTGCCTCTGCCTCTCGAGTGCTGGGATTAAAGGCGTGCGCCACCACCGCCCGGTTTAGGATTGCCATTTCAAACTGAGGTAGAGGTAAGAGCCAGTGGCTGGCTGTTTTGATTTTCCAACCTTCATGTTGAACTCCAATTTCTGTTTCTGAGAATTTATTAATTTTGTGTCAATGACCCTAGCTAAAACTCCTAGAAATAGTGGAGAGGGTGCCTAAACTGGCCTTCCCCTGTAATCAGATTGATGACCACCCTAATTGTCACCATAAAACCTTCATCCAGTAACTGATGGAAGTAGATGCAGAGATCCACAGCTAAGCACTGGACCGAGCACTTGGAGTCCAGTTTAAGAGAGGGAGGAGGGATTTTATGAGCAAGAGATCAAGATTATGGTGGGGAAACCCACAGAGACAGGTGACCCAAGCTAGTGGGTGCTCATTGACTCTGGACTGTGTGCTGAGGAACTTGCATAGGAAGTAACTAGGCCCTCAGAATGTGGGTGACAGTTCAGTGGTTTGGGCAGGCCACTGGCTGCGGGACCAGGATTTATTCCCAGTACATGAACTGGGTTTTTGGAGCCCATTCCCTATGGAGTAATACCTTGCTCAGCATTGACTCCCCATGGGAGGCCTTACCCTTTCTTTCTGAGGAGTGAATGGGGTGTTAGGTGGGGGAAGGTGGGGACAGCAGGAGGAGAGGAGGGCAGGAGAACTGTGGTTAGTATGTAATATGATAACAAACTTTTAAATAAAAGTTTTTAAAAATAATATTCTACATTTCCCCCTTTTCCTCTAAGTAAAAGGAAAGGTTTTAACTTTAACATAGTAATGCTACGTTATATACAACAATAACAAGGAAGGGTTACATCCATAATGCTTGGTCCTTTTGTATTTGGCAAATTCAAAGAAATCCATTATTTATCCTGTCTTAGAGAGTTCAAAGTTTTGTACCTAATTTACCTTCTGTTATAAATAAAGGAAACTATAATAGTCTAGTCTTCAACTTTATCAAATACCCCAGAGGATATAGTATTACCTAAGTAAACCAAAAGTGCACTGCAAGCAAATTCCAAAACTAAAAACAATGGAGACATCTGGCTGCTGTGACAATCACCCAAGGTTCTTCTGCCATGCCACGGCATCAATTTTTGGCCTACATGCCCAGAATAACAGGAAGACTCTTCTGTAAAAAAGAAATATTTTAAGTACTGTCCCTCTTTGTTTTGGCAAAGTTCAACAGTCTTTTTCCTTGTGTCCTGCTTGTTTTATTTGCACAGCATACTGTCAGCAGTCAAGGCAAGAACAGTTTCTCAGTCCAGTGACTTACATTTCCATAATGTGACAGTCAATTCCATATAGAGATCCTTCCATGTCTATCATCTTTTCTGAAATATATTGGTGCTGCTAGGAGTAGACGTGTCTCACTGTCATGAAAAACCTCATGTTATTAAACATATTAGATGCCCTATTCTTTAGATCTTTGAAATGTTTGGAGATTGTCTATCTAAATATATCTACATAACTTTGAAAACATACCTAATATGACTACAACTTTGACTACCATAGATGAATAACTACTAGCCCACATTTCTTAATTATATATTATATTTTAATGAGCTTCATAAGCACAATACCTTAAACAAGATTAGAAACATAATACAATATAATAAAAAACAACTTTAAATTTATATCAATATACCAAAGTCCATACCAATGCAAAATATTTGAGGTTAATAGTTGTCTTTTTATCTTATATTCCTACATTCACTTCAAATGATGACAAACACCCATAACCCACCAAATAACCAAAACTCACCTTCCCACCTCTTAAGAATGTGTGTACTGTATTCTCTAGACTGCCTCATGTTGTCTGTGGATGAAGGCATATTTAAGGAACCTAGAAAACTGAAATAATGATCAAGTCCTAATGAAACTAACAATAACATTTGTTGTCCAGTCTCTGTGCAATAGGAAAGTGTAAGGCTTATCTGTGGTCCTGGCTAGAACACTCTGTAAGGCTGAACCATCTCAGCCAGCAGCCTTGAGACTGTTCTGGATGGAAGAACTCCAAGGAAATGGCAACAGAGGCACTCTGAGGGGCTGGATCACCTGAGCCACCTGTTTTCTCCAGAATCTGGTTCCCCTGCTATGAAAACACATAAACTTTCAAAGGTAACATACATTTCTGCATTAACAGAAGTATGGACTATATGTTGTGCACAAGGCAACCAAAGATGATTTTCCTTTAATTTATGTTTGCAGGTAAAATATATATCACCTGTCTTGCAGTTATTCTAGGTTTATTTTTTTATGTCTGTAGTTAGGATTTTCAGGGAGGTTTTCACCTATCAAACCTGATCACTATTAACCTTTAATAAATCCATAGCCTTTCATTTCCTGTGGGGGAAAAAGCATAATCTCTTCTTGAAAGCAACACATTTTTGATTCTCATTTTAAAGTTAAAACAATATTCTGCAACATTTTATCATTGGAGAGAGTGGTAAATCTGTCTGAAGCACTAATAGTTACCCTAAGTCCTGTTGTCCTCAAAAGTTCAAGCTGCTGTTCCAGTCAGATCATGAACTGCCACAGATATTGTGATGGGTGTCTGTGACCCCAGCTTCTCAGAACCTGAGACAGGAATATTGTGTGAGCCCAGGAGTTACAGAACAGCTTGGGAAACAGAGCAAGACCTACATCTCATAAACAAAAGCAATCATAAGCGGTGTCACTTGTAAACAGCAGAAATGTGTGTGGAGTTCTGTGGACCAAGAGAGTCAGGGTCAGGCTGCCAGCACCTCTACTGTGAGAGAAGGGACTAGCTGCTTGGCCCAAAGATTACACCCTGTGTCCTCTGCAGGGAGAATGTACAAACTGTGCCACTCTGGGACTTCTTTGGGTCTCAACTCTTAACATCAGCACATTAGGAACTAGGCTTCTGCAAATGAGTTTGAGCCACACAGGTTTTCAGAGCTCAGCTGCTAGACCTCTCTGGCATCAGCCACTGAGCATGCCAGCCTCTGAAAAACTCTGCAAATTGTCTCTATAGAGAAAATTTCATCCATTTCCTTTACAAATTGCAAGTGGTCCACTTTTATGAGAAGCTGATTTGACATGTTCATAAATAAACATCTCAGACTGGGCCAGGAGTCAGAGGTGACTGCTGTGGAATAATTCTTATGTATGCTGTGAATAAATATTTTTCTCATTGGTTAATAATAATGCTGAATTGGCCTATAGCCAGGCAGAATAAGGTTAGGCAGGAAAACTAAATGGAGATACAAAAAGAAAGAAGAAATCAGTAGGAAGAGATGCAAGCCAGCCACCAGAGGAACAAGGCATGCTAGAGAACAGGTAAAGCCATGAAGCCACATGGAAAATGTAGATTAATAGAAATGGGTTCATTTAAGTTATAAGAGCTAATTAGTAATAAGCCTGAGCATTAGGCCAAGGATTCTATAATTTGTATAAGCTTTTGCGTGATTATTTGAGACCAGGAAATTGGGACAAAAGGAAAGCTGTTTACAGTTGACTAAGCAGGTCCAAATGGGCTTCCTATAATGATAAATTTACTCTTATTTCCAGTGTATGTTTTATAGATATTGTATAGCCCACACTTGTATGAGCATATGATATATGTGAAGATATTCTACTGTGGTGTGTGTTGTGGATGAGAGATGAAAAGGTAAGAATGAGCAGATGTGTCTAGCAGAAGACATCCCTGTCCCTGGTACCCTGACTGACAGCTTCACCATGTATGGAAATGTCTTCCTGTCTGCCACAAATCCTCATGAACCATAGCGACTCTTCTCTATATTCCATGTGATTAATTTTCATTTAATTTCAACTCTTAGACCTCTGTTTCTTAGCGTTATACTTAAATTTCTCACATCCACCAATTCAAAGTGTCTTGTATATTGTAATTTGCAATGATGCCAACTTGCTTTCTATATGCCTTTTTTCCCCCAAAGCATTTTCTCAGCCATTAGGAGGGTGTGTCCTGTTCTTTAGACCCTGGAACCTCCCCATACCTTTATCTCTGATCAACTTGTCCTCTTTGTTCACCATTTTTTCCAGGACAAAGTCCCCTTTTTATCATTCACTCTACTGAGTACCAGCCATAAGGCACTATGATCTTTGCCTGAAAGACAGGATTCCTGTGCTGTCTGTCCTGGACACCAGGACACAGATGAGGGGAGTGCTAAGCAGAGGCTCAGTGCCTTAGCTCATGGATACCATACCCCATCTCAAGAACCTCTCAATGTCTTCATGCCCTGCTTGCTGCTGCTGTACTTTGTACTTGCATGTGATTTAGGAACTATAGTTCTTCCTTCCATGTCCTATAAGGGGAACCATTGAAGTGTAGCCTAATGTCCTTGAGATTCCTTCCTGTTACTGAAAAGTTCCATTCCAAGTACACCTTCAGTTTCTTTTCATATTTCAGCTGCTGCATGTCTGTGTCACTTCCGTGTTCAGACCCTTCTTTGGTTTGGAGAGGTCTTGCTTCTTGACTCACTACATAGCCCAGGCTGCAGTCATCCTTACCATCTTCCCACAAAAGCAGAGGACCACCCAACGCAAACAGACTGCAGATCTGTGAGTCCCAGTGCAGGTGAGGGTGTGAAGCAACTGTCACTGCACACGAGGTTACGGGGGTGAGAAATGACGCAGTCATTTTGGAAGACAGATTGGCATAGTCTAAGTCAGCAAGCATAGGTTTGACACAAACCCTGCAGGTCCTTGCTTACAGTTTCATCCAAAGGAATCTAAAGCATATGGACACATAAAGCTGTGCTTGAAGTTACCTGTAAGGGTTTGATTTTAAATATCTGATGAGCACACCTGTAATCCTAGCATCCAGAGGCTGGGCCAGGAGTGTTAGAGTCCTGAACCATCGTGATTACATTTTGAGACATCATCTCAAAATAATGAAATAAAGCCAGGCAGTGGTGAAACACGCATTTAACCCCATTTAACTCAGGGGGCAGAGGCAGGCAAATATCTGTGAGTTCGAGGCCAGCTTGGTCTACAAGAGCTAGTTCCAGGACAGGTTCCAAAGCTACAGAGAATCACTGTCTCAAAAAAAAAAACAAAGTAAAAAGAAAGAAAGAAAGAAAGAAATACAGAAACCTACTTGGCTTCTCAGCTCAGCTAGATCTGTTTTTGTGAGAAGCAGGATTGATAACCCTCACAGTCCTGAGAGTCCTGTGCAGGGGGAACAGATAATGATGCCCAGGACCTGAGCAAGAGAAAAAGCTTGAAGGAGCACCTGGTAATTCAAGTAGGTGATATCAACAGTAGTAGATTTGCTGAGTGCCAGCACACATGGGTTTAACTTTCTAAGAAAAGGTCAACCTGTCTTTCAATATGACACCATTTGTATCGCCTCCAGTCATGTGTGTGTGAGCATACCAAAGGATGTCTTAAATAATTGAGAAGAGGGAGCAAAGAACTCACGGGTGCCTCTAATGCTCAGCTCACCTTTCTATTCATACAGTTCAGGGGTCCCTTGCTAGGGAATGGCACCACCCACAATAAACAAGTGTTCCTTCTTCAGTTGATGTAATCAAGATAACCCCACAGGCCAACCTGGTCTAGACGATCCTTCCTGGAGACTCTAGTACCATTGTGCCGAGTCAGCAATCAAAACCAACCACCACAACAAACATTAGATAGTACAGGGAGAGAGGTGAATGTCACTACAAGCAGTTGGACATCTCCATAGAGAATCTAAGAAGTCTCAACATGCCAATTTCATTAAGGTTCCTCCACCCCACTCAAGACTTCCCTGGAAATATGGATCCCTCCCCCAAGCCTCCACAGAGTCAGTAGACTTTACCTTGATAGAAAGGGACTGTGGAGAGAGATCATGTGTTAAGGGATATCACAAGAAATCAGGCATTGAGGATGACTAGAGAAAAATTCAGACAAAGAGCCTGGTTTTTTATGAGATTTACTATAATTACATCATCTCCCCTTTCTTTTCCTCCTATATATCCCTTCATGTTCTTTCAAATTCATGATTGTTGTTACATATATATATATACATATATATATGTGTGTGTGTGTGTGTAATATATATGCATATCTATTCCTAAATATAACCATATAACCTGCTTAGTCTGTATGATATATATATATATATGTATATACATATATATGGTTGGCCATTTAGTATTGGATAATCTATAGGGTGTTCTTCCCTAGGGAAGACATTTTGTTCCAATCTGAGCATTCCTTAGTTGATGACAGAGTTATAAAATAATCCCACACTAGTTCAGAATTATATATAATAAAGGTTTATTTATTTATGGATAGACTCACAGATTACAGTCCTAGATCTTAGTACCCTGCATGAACAGGGAACAGGAACCAAGTCTAGCATCCAGAAGTGAGAGCCAGAAGCAAGAGAGAGGGAGAAAGAGAGGGCACACATTTTACATCCACATTTAAAGTATAAGAGACCACGCCAAAGTGGGCTAGTATCTTAAAGACTATTTGCCGAAAGAGCTTCCACAACACCTCCCCCTTTTGTTTAAATAAGAGAGTTCCAAAAAAATATAAGACTATGTATACTAAGAACAGATATCAAGTATAAAGTTAGCATTGCAACTAGCATAAACAGTATGAATCAAGGAACATATCCTGATGTTTTAATAAACATTCTATCCTAAGGAATCTAACTCTTGTCTTGGAAATAGCTTGGCTAAATCATAAGCAGATGATAAGTATGACTATCTAATCTTAAACCCTATCAAAGGTCTGAAAAGGGAGATAATATTACTTGAGTAGGCAGGAAGTGCATGCAATCAAGCAGCTTCCAAAATGTGCAGTAGATGACAGAGACAACTGGCTGTATAAGCAATCACCCAAATTCTCATTTGCAATGTTGAAGCAACCAACTTTGGCTCAGGATTAGAGTAACTGACAGACCATTTCAGAGCCTGAAAAATTTTCAAAATATCTTACCCTGTCTTGGCAAGGTTTGGCAGTCTTTTTTTCTTGTATCCTGCTTGTCCAGTACAGACATGCACCTTGTCAGTGGCCGGGGCATAGACAGTTCCTTGCCCAAAGGCCAGTTGTGCCAAGAAGAAAACAAACTCCAAGTAGTTGTCTTTGGTGATCAACCCTCTCTCTCAGTAATAGATCATTGCTGCCAGGATCAATTGTGTCTTATGTCAACAGACTCCTAAGTTATTTATATGTGATGTTCTACACATATGTGAGGTTGTTGAAGGTTACCTATCTATGCAGAATATAATCGCTATGTGTCTAAAGACCTAATTAGTCTGACTAAAAGTATAACAAACATGAAGGACTATTGACTTATAGTAATTAATAGGTATATAACATAAATATTAAGACTTCATATCAGAATATTAAACAATCTTTAAACAACTATGCAGCAAAGAGGAAAATGACCTCAAAATGTCAACAATGTATAAATATCTTGATCAGAGGTAGAAAAACATATAATGTGATATGATAAATATATCCTAAAATTGTATCAATAATCAAAATGTCTTAAACAGAGGTATTAACATTATGCAAACAATCTAACAAAATAACTTTGCACAGTTGTACAAATATTGTAAACAGAAATAGGAGCATATTCAATATAACAAATAATAATTTGAAATTGTATCAATATACCAAAATCTAGATCAATGTAAATTGTCCATAAATAATAGCTCATAAGTATTCACTCTATTACTCACTATTATTAGCAGTATAAGTTCACATAAATCTACCTATTATCCCATTCAGTTTGTCCTTTTTTTTTAATCTCTAGGCCTACATAAATTTCTACACAAACCCCCAACCCTGTAAGAGTAATAATCAACCCCTAAATGGTGTTCCTAACCATAAGAACAAACTTTGTTGGGAGAGAGGATGGCATCTTCTAAAATTGCTTCCAACTGTCTTTGGAGCAATGTTCTTTCTATGGGATCCTGTAAAAGTAAAATGATGGTTAAGTTTCAAGATTGTTGTTTTGCCTCAACAAATATAAAAGAATTGGAATAACTCAATGTACCTTGTCAGATCACCATGATTTAAAACTAGAAGTCAACAGCAATACTAATTCCAGAAAACCCACAAACACATGGAAATTAAACAATGCTCACCTGAATCATCAATGGGTCAAGGAAGAAATAAAGGGAGAAAGTAAAGACTTCCTAAAATTCAATGAAAATGACCACACAACATATCCAAATTAATGGGACAAAATGAAAGCAGTGTTAAGAGAAAAGTTCATAACACTAAACACCTACATAAAGAAGCTGGAAAAATCCCACACTAGTGAATTAAGAGAATATTTGAAAACATCAGAACAAAAAGAAGCACACTCACAAATAGAACTAGATGGCAGGAAATAATCAGATTGAGAGCTGAAATCAACAGAAACAAAGAAAACAATACAAAGCATCAATGAGACAAAGAGTTGGCTATTCGAGAAAAATCAACAAAATAGACAAACCTTTATCCAAACTAACCAAAAGGCAGAGGGGGAATATCTAAATTAACAAAATCAAAAATGAAAAGGGGGACATAACAACAGACAGGAAAGAAATACAGAGAATCATTAGGTCATATTTCAAAAATCTGTACTCCACAAAACTGGAAAATTTAAAGGAAATGGACAATTTTCTGGACAAATATCACTTACCAAAATTAAATCAAGACCAGATAAGTAAATTGAACAGACCTATAACTGCTGAAGAAATAGAAACAGTCATCAAAAGTCTCCCAACCAAAAAAGGCCAGGACCAGATGGTTTTAGCTCAGAAAGACTTTCAAAGAAGAACTAATACCAACACTCCTCAAATTATTCCACACAATAGAAACAGAAGGAACATTGCCAAACTCTTTTTTGAGGCTACAATTACCCTGATACCCAAATCACAGAGAGACATTACTAAGAAAGAGAATTACAGACCAATCTCACTCATGAACATTAATGAAAAATACTAAATAAAATACTGGCAAATCGAATCCAAAAACACCTCAGAATCATCATCCACCATGATCAAGTCAGCTTCATCCCACAGATGCAGGGATGGTTCAACATACGAAAATCTGTCAACGTAATCCACCATATAAACAAACTGAAAAATAAAAACCACATGATCATCTCATTAGATGCTGAAAAAGCTTTTGACAAAATACAACATCCCTTCATGATAAAGGTCTTGGAGAGAGCAGGGATACAAGGATCATACCTAAACATAATAAAGCAAGCCAACAGCCAACATCAAACTACATAGAGAGAAATTCCCAGTGATTCCACTGAAATCAGGAACAAGACAAGATTATCCACTCTCTCCATATCTATTCAATATAGTACTTGAGGTCCTAGCTAGAGCAATAAGACGCCAAGAAAAGATCAAGGGGATACAAATAGGATAAGAAGAAGGCAAACTCTCACTGTTTGCTGATATAATAGCTTACATAAGCGATCTCAAAAATTCTACCAAGGAACTTCAACAACTCATAAACACTTTCAGTAATGAATCAGGATACAAGATTAACTCAAAAAAATTTTTAGCCCTCCTATACACAGATGATAAAAGGGCTAGAGAAGAAACCAGAGATTCAACACCCTTCACAATAGCCACAAATAGCGTAAAACATCTCGGAGTAACTCTAACAAAACAAGTAGAAGACTTATATGACAAGAACTTTAAATCTTTGAAGAAAGAAATTGAAGAAGACACCAGAAAGTGGAAAGATCTCCCATGCTATTAGGTAGGCAGAAGTAAGAATGAAAATCTTATCAAAAGCAATCTAAAGATTCAATTCAATGCCCACCAAAATCACAGCAAAATTCTTTACAGGTATCGAAAGAACAGTACTCAATTTCATATGAAAAAGCAAAAAACCCAGGATAGCCAAACCAATCCTGTACAATAAAAGAAGTTCTGGAGGCATCACAATCCCTGACTTCAAAAAAAAGTCATTTTTCCAGCCCATTGCCAAGCTCTCCACGCCACTCTACCTCAAACCCCTGGCATGGCTTTGTTCAGTTAAGCTGCCTCACTCTCTCCTTGCCCCCCCAAACCCAGAAAACCCTCCTCTCCCACTGTCCTGGACAGTAAATCACTCTCTTACTCCTTCCCTAGCAGCTCTGATTCTCCCTTGCCCCTTCAAACCTTTATGTGATGTTTAGACAGGAGTACAGCTGAAACTCAGGAAGTCACACAAACGGGACAACAGGCACCTCTGACAAAGCTACTGGATAGGGCCCTCCTCCCAGGGATCGTGTCATAACAAGCTGAACTTACTGTATTAGCTACAGCACACTAACCTTGACTAAGGATCTGTTGGAAATACCTATTCAGGTGCCAAACACATCTTCCATACCATGAATTCCCACATGGAAGGAGAGGAGTCCTAACTTCCAAGGACTCGTCTAGAATTAATCACAACTTGATTTTTTTTGTTGTTGTTGTTGTTGAGACAGATCTCCTTGTATATCCCTGGCTGTACTGGAACTTGCTCTGTAGGCTAGGCTGGCCTCGAATTCACAAAGAACCTTCTGCCTATACCTCCCAAGTGCCAGGATTAAGGTGTGTGATACCACCATGGCTTTTGAAGTTGTTTCAGGCTACCTTTTGTTCCCAGTGGGCAGATGTCTTCCATTGCCAGGGGCACCAAGAATTTAATTCTGTCATTACTAGTCTAGAAAATCCTAAGGTTGACAGGGGAACTAAATTCCCAGTCATAAACCTCTCTTTGGTCCTTTTTGCCTTGCCCATCTACCTCCTCCTTTCTCTTCTGAGGAAAAAAAAATTATCCAAAGAAGGAGCAACCTCATATCACGGTTGGTTTGTTAAGGGTGGAAAATAATTTTACCCGAAAAAGATTTGCCATTTTAACAACCCTCCATAACCAATTCCATAGGGGCTACTGCCCCTAATCTATGCTCACAATTAATTGAAGATTTGTCCCTTCTCAGAAATCTCCATGAAGTTACCCAGTCCTGCCCGACATGCCCCAGGACATCAGAACACTGCCTTTCGAGGTGAAACTGGCCAGGACTGGGGGACTAATTTCACCCACAAGACACCCATAAAAAAGACTGAATATTTACTGGCTATGATAGAGACATTTGTAGCGGCATAAATAATTGCAATGCAGATATAAAGGAATATTTACAACTTTAATGGTAAACTTACAGAACCTAGGTTCCCTAAAGGGGCTGGCTTAACCCTACAGACATTGTTGAGATGGGTAGAGGCTTTTTCTTGGATATCTAAAGGGACTGATTTGCTGATGAAGCCATAGCTGGGTGCCTATGTCTTCACCAACCCAACTGTATGTGTCACCTGTCTGTAAGCCTGTCTGCCTGCTTCTGGAGCCCAAATGTGCCACCATTTCCCTGGGTACCTACTAGCATCTGCCTGGTGTTTCATGTGCTGATGAACAAAGTATGTCACATCGGCCTAAATAAATGGACCAGGGACAGGGGTAAGAAGGGAAGAAAAGAGAGAGAGAGAGAGAGAGAGAGAGAGAGAGAGAGAGAGAGAGAGAGAGAGAACCTGATGGTGAAATAGGGACTGGAGAGGTGGCTCAGTGATTAACAGCACTTGTAGCTCTTGAAGAGAACCTGAGTTCCATTCAACCACATGACAGCTCATAACCATAACTTTAGTTCCAGGGGATCCAACTGTTTTTTTGGCATCTGTGGGTACTAGGAACACACAAAGTGCATCATACATGCATGTAGGTAAAACCTTACAAATAAAAATTAAAATGAAAACATTTAAAAATGGAAAGCAGTCTATTGGGAGGAAAGGGATCATTGATGTGAGTAGAAAGAAGGCAAGGGAAGATATCGGGGAGAATGTGATTATAAACATGACAGACATGTACAAAGTGTCATAATGAAACATTAGTGAGACATATTTATTTTTATGAAGAAGAGGAATGAGGAAAGCACATGGGCCTAGTCATACACAGTGTAATCATGTGTTATTAGACAATTTGGTCATGATTTTATAGTACCATAAAAAGTTAATAATTTGATTAACTACAGAGATGCTTAGTGTTACATACTTACTTTTATGATGTCTGTTTATGAACATAAAAGGCAATTTGTGAGATCATTAATTTTATGGAAAATAAAATCTAATCAATAGCCATAAAAAATAGTGTGTAATAAAAAAACAAATAAGTGGTCAGAGTTGCAGTGAGTCTAACTGAAACAGTCATGGCTTCACCGGGATGGGTATGTATAGACTTAAGGTCACCAAGGTAACAGATGATAAACGGGACAAAAAAGAAATAAGAGAAACATCACCCTTCACAATAGCCCGAAATAACATAAAATACCTTGGGTAATGCTAACCAAACAAATGAAAGAACTATATGACAAGAACTTTAAAACATTACAAAAAGATATTTAAGAAGACACCAAAAAATAAAAAGATCTCCCATGCTCTTGAGTAGGTAAAATTAACATATTAAAAATGGAAATCTTAACAAAAGCAATCTAGATTCAATGTGATGCCCATCAAAATCCCAGGAAAATTCTTCACAGATCTCAGAAGAATAATACTCAACTTCGTATGGGAAACAAAAACCCAAGGAGAACCAAAACAGTCCGGTACAACAAAAGAATTTCTGGAGGCATCACAGTCCTGAACTTCAAACTCTACTATAGAGCTACAGTAATGAAAACAGCCTGGTAGAGTAATGAAAACAGAGGAGAGGACAAATGGAATCTAATCAAAGACCTGGACTTCAATCCACACACCTACAAACAGTTGATTTTGACAAAGAAACTAACAATATAAAATGGGGGAAAAAAGAAAGCATATTCAACAAATGGTGCTGGTATAACTGAATATCAGCATGCAGGAGAATGCAAATAGAATCATATTTATAGCCATTCAAAACTGAAGTCCAAATGGATTAGAGACCTCAACACAAAACCAACCACAATGAACCTCATAGAAGAGAAAGTGGGAAGTGCACTTGAACACATTGGCATAGGAGACCATTTCTTAAATATAATCCCAGTAGCATAGACACTGAGAGCAACAATTAATATACGGGACCTCCTGAAGCTGAAAATCTTCTGTAGAGCACGTTCAACACGTTCAACACGTTCAACAAGACAAAATGACAGACTACAGATTTGGAAAAGATCTTCATTAAACCCACATCGAACAGAGGACTAATCACCAAAATATATAAAGAACTCAAGAAATTTGACATCGAAGGAGTAAATAATACAATAAAAAATGAGGTACAGACCTAAACAGAGAACTGTCAACAGCAAAATCTCAAAGTGCTAAAAGACACTTTATAAATAGTCAACACCTTTAGCGATCAGAGAAATGCAAATCAAAACAACTCTGATATTCCATATTGCACCTGTCAGAATGGCCAAGATCAAGAACACTGATGACAGCTTGTGCTGGAGAGGATGTGGGGTAAGGGGAACGCTCCTCCATTGCTGGTGGGAGTGCACACTTGAATAGCTGCTTTGGAAATCAGTATGGCAATTTTTCCGAAAATTAGGAACCAACCCCCTCAAAATCAACAATACAGTTTTTGTGTATATAACCAAAAAACACTCAATCATACAACAAAGACATGTGTGCAACTGTGTTCATAGCAGCATTAGTTGTAACAACCAGAACCTGGAAACAACCTAGATGCCCCTCAACTGAAGAATGGATTAAAAAATGTGTTACATTTACACAATAGAGACTACACAATGGTAAAAAATAATGACATCTTCAGATTTGGTGGAAAATTGATGGATTTAGAAAAAACATGTTGAGCTATGTAAACAAAACCAAGAAAGGCAAATATAGCATGCATTTACTCACAAGTGATTTTAGACACCAAGTAAAGAAAAAGCAGCCTACAGACCACAACCCCAGAGAGACTACAAAACAAAAAGAACCCTAAGAGAGATGTACATGGATCTACATAGGAAGGTAAGGAAGACAGGATCTTCTGAGTAAATTGGGAGTGTGGGGTCACAGGTTAGAAGGGTAGAAGAAAGGAAGAGAGGAGAGTGGAGAATAATATAGCTCAATAAAAACAAGTAAAGAAAAGATCATCACTATAAGGGAGGAGAGACCGAATGCAGACTTGGTGAATTATGACTCAAGAAAGCGAGAAGCTTGGGAGTGACGGTGTGCTGAGAGCACCCTGGGCTTGCTCCTGCTCTTCCTTTATCAAGAGGACAATTCTCAAGTATTCATTCCACCCATCTGTGGGAACCTCACAGTGCACACCTCCTTGGAAAAGCAACCAGGGCTTTCATAGCTTTCTGTTCCTTGCTCTCTGTCCCACACCTGCACAGGACCTGTGACTCCAAGGACAGTACACATGGTGACCCCAGGTTTGAGGTAACAGTTGCCATTATCAGAATAATTAGCTTCTGAAGCTATGTTGTGGCTTGCAATGAGACTAAAAATGGAACGCACATCACAGAAGAGCATTTGCCCCACCTTCTGGACCCTGGTTCCTATCAGTTCTGCTTAGTCACAGCTCTCCTACAACTTTGCCCTGCCCACCAAGCTCCTGCCTATAAATCTTAGGGTTCAAATAATTGTCTAGGCAGAGCCCACATATTCTACTTCCTGCACACAGTGCATCCCATAACAGCACAGACTCAGGCCTCAGAGGTGATCATGCCGTCCTGCAAACGTCGTGGTTGGCTGATTGCTGGAGCCTGTGCACTTCTGTTAATTGCTGTAGCCTGTGGGCTTGTGTTTCTTCTCCGCGCACATGGTGAGACTCCTTACGTGGGGGGTGGGGGCCAGAGTTGCCAATTTTGGCAAAGGCTGAGGCTGTGGTAGGGAAGGTAGCAAGGGAGGAGGAGCAGGTAGAGATGACAGAGTGGGAAAGTGGCCCCTGTAGCCCAGAGAGTCAGTGATGTCTGAGGACACTCAATAGAACAGAGGGCTACTCTGCCAAGCCCTGGGCCTGAAAGTCAGAAGGAAGAGTGTTGGGGACAGAGGGCCAGATGGGCCATGTCCCCTTTCTGTATAGGGTTGTGCCTGTGGCTGGAGCTCTTACTGACCCATGGATAATAGTAAAATGAATTACACCTTCCTACTAGCATCGAACTCCAAATGGGTCACCCTCTCAGACAGAGAAGCATCACGGTATACTCCAAACAATCCTGGGAAATTTTCCTGGCCCTCAGTCATACAGTTCTCCAGCCCTACAAGAGTTGCCTAACTGAGAGGCCCATGTTTCTTTTCTCATTTTCTGACCTTTGGAAAAGGTACAACTTGGAGTCCGAGGCAAAGGGAATGTGCTCTGTGTCTACCAGAAAGTCTTCAGGCTTATAAAAAGATGAGCCAGAAGGGTACTGTGCCTGGGGTCAGTGTGCATCCCTGAGGCCTCCTGCCAAAAAATGTTCAAGCCTGAGTCATGCTGACCTCCTGCCAGGCCTCCTCAATCAGATTTTCCCTAAGGAAGCCATAAGGACTTCACTGTGACTCTTCCCTGCTGTTGTCCAGGTTCTGAGATGTCACCAGGGACTCCTGGGTGGGAAAATCTGCCCAATTCACTCCTGACTTATTTGAACATTCTTCTTTGGATCCTGGGTTCAGAATCACTGATAACTATAAGAGGGCACAGAGTTGTGCACCATTCAGGCCAGGCTCATCCATGGGACATCAAGATAAGATCGGAGTGAGCTGGTGTAATGGCACACACCTGTAAACGATGTTCTAGATGAGGCAGAGAAGGTAGAAGGCTTTTCAGCTGCAAGCCAGCCTGGGCTGCATGGCTAGAACATGTCTGGTGGGGTGGTAAATGTAGAAATGTTAAAACAGAATACCACAGCAATTTCAGCATCAGTAATAATCAGGAGGAGGAAAACATCTGGAAGTAAACTTGGTTAGCAATGCTTACCATAGCAAAATCAGGAATTTAAAGTATCACATAGTGGCGCACGCCTTTAATCCCAGCACTCGGGAGGCAGAGGCAGGCGGATCTCTATGAGTTCGAGGCCAGCCTGGTCTACA
>NW_004949268.1:27959-31197 GCF_000317375.1 Microtus ochrogaster | reverse complement strand
AAAAAAAAAAAAAAGTATCACATAAATGGTCAGATGGTAATCTAATTAATGGTGACTATTAGTATTAAATATGATATAGATGACATTAGCAGAGATTTAATTACAGGAAATTTTCTGCTATTTTTTTTTTACTCTTCATGGGCCCCCATTTTCCACATACAGCTGTTATAAAGACACAGTAACTCTTGAGAAGGCTACAAGTGTAATGAGAGATGTGTTATTTTTTCCCCACAAGCCACATAAAATCAGAATCTCTACTTAGCTGGGTGGTGGTGGTGCATGCCTATAATCCCAGCACTTGGGAGGCAGAGGCAGGTGAATCTCTGTGAGTGCGAGGCCAACCTAGTCTACAAAGAAAGTTCCAGGAAAGTCAGAGCTTTCACACCAAGAAACCTTGTCTAGAAAAACCAAGGAAAAAAGAGAAAAAAAAAGAATCTCTGCTTAATAAACTTTAATTGTTTTATTTAAAAATGAAAAAGGAAAATGTATCATAGTTTTTTATCTTTAACATATTTGTCACATCCCTTCCTGGGCTGTTTTCCTGCCTCCTGACTGAAAGTACACTCACTCCAATATGTGGGATTCCATGGTGAGCTTTTCTTGGGGGTGAAGCATCCTGGCTGTAGCCTGACTCTTAGCAAACCCATTTCAGCAGGTTTTGCCTGTTGCTGTAGCAGTGACAGATTCTAGTGGCCCATGTCCTCAGTGATCTATATGGACAGATATGGCATGTGGCTTAGTGTCCTGTAGAGACCGTGTCGCTGGAGATAGGAATAAGTTTTCAGCACTGGAAAGATGGTGGCAAATGGCCTTCTACTCCCTGAGAGTGGCTGCTGCCTTGGCTACTTGTTACCTCACCAAGAAGCATCGAACATGCAATCCATGATTATTAGGTGTAGAAGAGTTCTGCTTTATATGGAAAATGGCAGGTCTGCCAAATTCTTCCACACTGGAACTTGGTGCTGTTGAGAGAATTTGCCAGGGAGGTGGGTACGTGGAAAAGACTGAATTGAGGATAGCAAGAAAGAAGTAACAGCTATAGGGTGGAGTTAGATGGTTGGGCAAACCCAACCTTGATATCGCACGTCACTTACAGGTGAAGACTCAGCCAGCCTCATCAGGACTACCCACACGGGACAGGTGCAGGGGACTCTAATCCACTTGAATGACACTAAAGAGGCTGTCTACATCTTCCTGGGAATTCCCTTTGCCAAGCCACCTCTAGGAGAACTGAGATTTGCACCTCCTGAGCCTCCTGAACCATGGAGTGGTGTGAGGGATGGGACTACCTACCCAGCCAGGTAAGTCCTCCTGAGACCCAGAAAATGTCAGGTCCTGAAATAAGCAGGAGGTCAGAACCTGAGCCAGACTGCAGTGCTTTCTCTATCTCCTGCCCTCCACTGCATTCTCTCTGTGATGGGATATGCTGCAGATGCCAGAGAAAGGCCAAAGTGATGAGAGCTCCTTAGCAAATGACCCTCCACAATTACTGTACCAACCTATAGGTGTCCAGGTACCATTAGCCAAGAGGCACTTTCTTGAGAGTCTGGATGTGAGGTGAAGGATGTCCCACCACCCTGTTTATCAATGGAGCACCTATATGGGCACAGGATCCAATACCCAGACTTTGGAGAGTACAAAAAGAAATGGTGTCATTACACACACCAATAGTTTTCACAGAAGTTCATGGAAATATCAATATCCCATCATCAGGAAGAGTGGGAGGCAAAGACCCATCTGGCAGCCTCACTAGAAGTTTGAGCTCCATTCCAGTTTTCCCAAAGTCTCTGACCTTTACCTTAGTTGGAAGAGATTTTTGGAATGGGATCTCATGTTACCAGGGCATCATGGGGCCAGAAAGGGGGGTTCTAGGGCCTAGAGAAATGGTTCAAAGGTTAAGAGCACTGACTGATCTTCCAGAGGTCCTGAGTTTAATTCTCAGCAACCACATGGCGGATACCAACCATCTGTAATGAGATCTGGTGCCCTCTTCTGGTGTGCAGGCATACATGGAAGCAGAATGTTGTATACATAATAATTAAATAAATCTTTTTATTTTAGAAAAAAGAGGAGGTTTAGTGGCTGAGAGCAAATATGAACTAAGAGTCTGTTTTTAATACTGCACTACTCTTAGAATAACTGTTATTGTTCCGAGGTGTCTACAAAATTCTGTTACAGTGAATGCAGAAAGTCTGGCAATGATTAAACTGAGTGAGCCTTCCATCTCGACATCTGAGGACTGCCTGTATCTCAACATCTACACACCAGCTCATGCTCATGAGGGCTCTAACCTGACTGTGAGTGGCAACCCATACTCAGATCTTGGGGTGGGCATTTCTTCAGGATGACTAAAAGGCACATAATCAATGTGAAACCCTGATGAGAAGCCCTCCCTGTCAGGTATCCAGGAAGGCCTTCTCTGCCATGGTACACAACTAAACCCTAGGTATGAGACACAGAGACCTAAACACTCTGGGAAGTCAGTGGCTATGGCTCCTTGATCAACTCTAGTTTCCCACTACCTACAAGAGGCCTCTGAGCTAAATCCTGAGCTCTTGCAAATTTATTGGCATGGACTATCCATTGTGTCAATGTTTTTTTTTTTTGTTTTGAGAAAGTGTCTCTATATATAATCCTGGATGACATAGAACTTACTATGTAGACAAGGCTAGCTTCAAACTCACAGAGATCTTTGAGCTCTGCCTCCAGAGGTATGAAAATAGATTCTCTCTCATATATTAACTCTTCTATGAATGTCTGGTATAATTCTACAATAAAAACCATCTGTACCTGGGCTTTTTTTTTAGTTGCAAAACTTTTAATGACTACTTCTATTTTACTGGAGGTTATAGGTATATTTAAATTGTTTATCTGATCATGACTTAACTTTGGTAAGTGATACCTATTGAGAAAATTATCCATTTATTTTCTAAATGCTGGAGTACAGGTTTTGAAAGCATGTCCTTATGAGTCACAGGATGTTCTTGGTGTCTGATGTTATGGTCCCCTTTCACTTTTATTGATTTGGTTATTTTGATTTTATTAATTCGGATATTCTCTCTCTGTCTTTTAGGTAGTCTGACTAAGGGATTATATATTTTATTGATTTTCTCAAAAAAACCAACACTTTGTTTTATTGATTCTTTTTTTTTTTTTTTTGGTTTTTCGTGACAGGGTTTCTCTGTGGCTTTGGAGCCTGTCCTGGCACTAGCTCTGTAGACCAGGCTGGTCTCGAACT
>NW_004949268.1:4496-27859 GCF_000317375.1 Microtus ochrogaster | reverse complement strand
CAGGCTGGTCTCGAACTCACAGAGATCCGCCTGCCTCTGCCTCCCGAGTGCTGGGATTAAAGGCGTGCGCCACCATCGCCCGGCTTATTGATTCTTTATACTGTTCTTTTTGTTTATATTTTATTAATTTCTGCAGTTAATTTCCTGATCTTTTCCTCTTAGGTGTGCCTACTTCTTTTTGTTCTAGAACTTTCAGGTGTGCTGTTAAGTTGCTAGTATAAGCTCTCTCCAATTGTTTTAACGTAAGCACTTAATGCTGTGAACTTTCCTTTTAGCACCACCTTCATTGTGTCCCATAAGTTTGGGTGCGCTGTGTATTCATTTTCATTGAATTCTAGAAAGTCTTTAATGTCTTTCTTTATTTCTGTCTTGACCCATTTTTCATTCAGTAAAGAGTTGCTCAGTTTCTGTGAGTTTATAAGCTTTCTCTTGCTTCTATTCTTGTTGATATCCTAGTTTATTGTGCAATTATCTAATAAAATACAGGAAATTGACTCAATTTTCATGCATCAGTAGAGAGTTGATTTGTGACCAAATATTTGGTCAATTTTGAAAAAAAAAAATCTGGGAGGTACTGAGACGAAGGTAGATTCTTTTGTGTTTGGGTATATTATTATGTAAATATCTCTTAGATTAATTTGGCTGATAAAGTCAGTTAGCTCTAGTATTTCTCTGTTTAGTTTCTGTCTGGATGGCCTGTCCATTTGTGAGAATGGGGTATTAAAGTCTCCCACTATCAGTGTGTGAGAGTAAATATGTGATTTAAGGTCTAAAAGTGTTTCTTTTACATAAAAAAAAACTCTAAAAATTATGCAGTGATTATCTTGACCGAGAGAGAATAGAATTTAAACCCAGGCTTTTCTCCCATTTCTCACATTAGTAGTTTTCTCGATTCATTTGGCAACAGTATGTCACCATTTTAATATTAATGACAGTGAAAAGTAGACTTTGACATGCTTAATATGTAATGTTAATTTGAATGGAATCCATAATGTAAATTTCCCTACAATACACTTCACTTTAATCTCAGTCTTCAAAAAAAAAGTGTTTCTTTTATACAAAAATGGGTGCTACTGTGTTTGGGATCAACGTTATGAATTGAAATGTCATCTTGGTGCATTTTTTCTTGTGGTGAATATGTAGTATCCTTCCTACCTCTTTTGGTTAATTTTATTAGATATTAAAATGACTACACCTGATGTAGAAGGGTCATCTGTCTATGTGTTGCTTTCATTGGTTAATAAAGAAACTGCCTTGGCTTTTGCTAGGACAGCAGCTTAGATAGGCAGAGTAGACAGAACAGAATGCTGGGAGAAAGAAGCAGAGTCAGGCAGATGCCATGGAGCCAGCCACCAGGTCAGACATGCTGAATCTTTCCTGGTAAGCCACCACCTCATGGTGCTACACAGATTACTAAATAAGGGTTAAAGCAAGATGTGAGAATTAACCAATAAGAGGCTGAAACTAATGGGCCAGGCAGTGTTTAAATGAATACAATTTCTGTGTAATTATTCTGGGGCTAAGCTAGCCGTGCAGGATCCGGGCAGGACAAAAAGCAGACCTGCTCGCCTCATCACTACATACACAAGATTGCTTGTTAGGTTTGTTTGCTTAGAATATCTTATTCCAACCTTTTACCTTGAGCTAATATGTACCCCTGATATTTAAGTGTATTTCTTGTATGCAGCAGAAGGATTGATCCTGTGTTGGTAATCAACTGTTAATCTGTGTCTTTTTATTGGAGAATAGAGTCATTGATATTGAGAGATATCAGTGATCAATGATTGTTAATTCCTGTTATTTTGCTGCTGTTATTATTGGTGGTGGTGTGAATGTACTTCAATTCTTTGGGTTTTGCTGGTGTAAAATTATTTATTTCCTATGTTTCTATGTGTGTAATTTACCTTAGTTTAGAGTTTTCCTTGTAGTACCTTCTTTAGGGTTGATTTGTATATATATATTGTTGAAATTTGATTGTATCATGGAATGTCTTAAGGTGATTGAAAGTTTTTCTGGGTGTAGTAATCTTGGCTGGCACCTGTAGTCTTGTAGAGTCTCCAGCACATCCGTCCAAGACCTTTTGTCTATTAGAGTCTCCATTGAGAAGTCAGATGTAAATCAAATAGGTCCGACTTATATGTTAGTTGGTCTTCTCCCTTGAAGCTTTTAATATTCTTTCTTTGTTCTGTATGTTTACTGTTTTGATTATTTTGTGCTGAGGTGACTATTCTTGTCCAAATTATTTGGTGTTCTGTATGCTTCTTGTAACTATATAGGCATTTCATTCTTTAAGTTTGGAAAATTTTTCTTCCATGGTTTTGTTGAAGATATTTTCTAGGCTTTTGAACTATTTGGTATTCTTCTCCTTCCTCTATTCATATTATTCATAGATTTGCTCTTTTCATAGTGTCCCAAATTTCTTGGATGTTTTGTGTCAGGAATTTTTCAAATTTAACATTTTCTTTCACAAATGTATCCATTTCTTCTATCATATCTTCAAAGTCTGACATTCTCTCTTCCTATCTTTTATATTCTGTTGGTGAAGGTTGCCTCTGTAGTTCCTGCTCATATTCCTAAACTTTTCACTTCCAGGATTCCCTCAACTGGTGTTTTGTTTATTGTTTGTATAACCATTTTTAAGGTCT
Organism: Microtus ochrogaster; assembly: GCF_000317375.1. Lineage (NCBI taxonomy): Eukaryota > Metazoa > Chordata > Mammalia > Rodentia > Cricetidae > Microtus > Microtus ochrogaster. The sequence continues at coordinate 25,214 of NW_004949268.1, read as the reverse complement.
TGAATAGTTTTATTTCTTTCCTTCAATTGTTTTTTTTTCTTCACTTTCTTTAAGGGATTTTTTTCATTTGCTCTTTAAAGACCTCTTTCATATTCATATTAAGGTCTTTTTTCAGCTCTGTTGGGATATTTAGAACCTGCTGTGGTAGGATAGCTGGGTTTTGTGGGAGACACATTGCCCTGGCTGTTATTTACTGTGTTCTTATACTGGCATCTAGCCATCTGGGCGGTTATAGGTCTAGGTATTGATTTCCTGGTTTCTCTTTGTTTGGTGTGTGTTTTGTTACTTAATTACTTTTCCTCTCTGGATTTTTAGAAAGGGTGCTGCCTGCTCAGTCGGGTGTTCACTGGAATTCTGGGGGGAGTCAGTCTATTGCAGTGCTAGCGGTGACCCTGAGAATTGAATCTGGGGTAACAGAGAGTGGGGAAGGTCCACAGGCAGCCTACCTGGTCCCAGAGCTCTGGTATTAAAGTTATACATCACCATGATCAGCTATGTGCCAATGAGTTTTGTTAACAATCAGGAGAGTTACTGATGAATATACCCCTTTTTATTCTATTTCATAGGCAACTGAGGGTAGGGGATGTTATTACTCCAGATTTAGAGCCATTAATTCAGGCTTGGGTCCTTAGAGTAGAGACACTAACAAGTATCCTGATGGTACTAGAGCCCTGTCTGTGGTCCAGGTGAGAACGTCCTGAGGAGTTTTGTCTGTGTGTCTAAGTACACTGAGCCAAAGCATTAAGTAAAGTACAAGACACCCAGGTGGAGCTTGAGCTGGGTGGGAACCTCGTGGCATCTGACTTGATTTCCACAGGTAATGGTGTGGATCCATGGGGGTGCACTGGTTTTGGGTATGGCTTCCTCATACGATGGATCCATGCTGGCAGCCAAAGAGGATGTGGTGGTGGTCACTTTCCAGTACCGCCTGGGTCTCCTGGGCTTCTTCAGGTGAGTCTGGGGCTAGCCTGCACTGTGCAGTAGGGGATAAAAGGAAATAAGACAGCCCTGTGATTCCTTCTCTGCATCTTACAGCACTGGAGATGAGCACGCCAGAGGCAACTGGGGCTATCTGGACCAAGTGGCTGCCCTGCGATGGGTCCAGCAGAACATCGCCTACTTTGGAGGCAACCCTGACCTTGTCACCATCTTTGGCGAGTCTGCAGGTGGTGCAAGTGTGTCTTCACAGGTTGTGTCCCCCATGTCCCGAGGACTCTTCCACAGAGCCATCATGGAGAGTGGAGTGGCCCTGGTGCCTGACCTGATCTCTAACACCTCTGAGGTGGTCTACACAGTAAGTCACTTCAGCCATTGATGACCCTGCAGCCTCAGCCTCCACCCTCTGGTACTCTGGGAGTTTTCTCAATTGGGAAAATGAGGAGCGTGGGAAATAGCTTCTTTCAGTACTTTCTGAGAGATTCAAGGTTTAGAATCCAGGTGTTTATATAAAGGCTGGGTGTAATAACCATGTATAAGTACCTTGTAGTGTCCATCATGTTCAGACACAAATACATATGGGATGACGATATGGCTCAATAGGTAAAAACATAAGGATGTGAGTTCAAATTCCCTCAGACACCACAAAAAGCTGCATGTGGCAACAAGTGTGTGATCCTGGTATTCCAAGGATGAGGTAGGAGGCAGAGACCAGAAAATCCCTGAAAGGTCACAAATAAGATAGACCCTTGTAGAAAGGAAGAAATAATGAAAGATCATTTCTCAAACAAGATGGGAAGTGAGGAGTAGTAACCAGATGGTGTCCTCTAATCTTTGCATGGAAACCATGGTACAGGCACTCCTCAAGTCACAGGCACTTGTGAACAAACACATGAAATTTATTTTTAAAAGTCTTTAGGTAGAATGACCTCTCTGGCTGTCACATCTGAGCAACACAAAATGGGAATTACATACTTTATTTCACCAGAACAAAGTGCAATGTGATATTTGGGCACAATGCCAATCAACTGGGGTTGGGAAAACTCCTCTACTTGCCTGAAAGGATGGATCAACTCCTGCCTGATCCCTTTACAGAAAGTGGCCAGCTTATCTGGTTGTGAGACTACGGATTCAGAGACCATGGTGCGCTGTCTGAGAAACAAGAGTGAAGAGGAGATTCTGGCTATTAACAAGGTTGGGAGAGTTGTGTGACTTGGAGGACCTGGTCAATGGGATGTGGGAGAATCAGTCCTTACTACTCTAAACAATTTACTTCTGTTCCATGGTTTGGCATCCGCTTAATCGTGTGTGTAAAATGAATGCCAAATATCCTAAAATATGGAGAATCTCTATCAGGGGTGGAAAAAACATCCTGAGACAATTAAATGGGGGCAGGGGTAATGGTTTTGGGTTTCTCGGTGGACATCAGAATTGACCTCGATGTCCCTTGCATGTCCCTCAGGTCTTCCAGTCCATCCCTGCTGTGGTGGATGGAGAGTTCTTCCCCAGGCATCCCCAAGAGTTGTTGACTGCTGTGGATTTTGACCCTGTTCCCAGCATCATTGGTGTCAACAATGATGAGTATGGCTGGTTTCTCCCTGTGGTGAGGCTCAGTTCTAATTCTTTGGAAGTCTGGGGACTCATAAGGTGAGCAGAGGAAACTTGATCCATATCTATCGCACAGTATACTATAGAAAATTGTCCTCTCTATGCCAGATCCAGGGCTCTGATCAAATAATAAAGGACATAACCAGAGAGACCCTGCCAGCTATTCTGAACAACACAGCAACACAGATGGTGAGACACCTTGAGTACTGCCTCTGATAGAAAAATCCACCTGTATCCTTCCAGACAGCATGCCTACAAACAAAGATCTGTGTGTGTGTGGTTTGTGGAGGGCTCACCCCAGAACTTATACCTTTCCCTCTATATCATATCTTATCCCTGGCCACATTCTCCACACTGAGGCTGCTGCCTATCAAAACAAGAACCTGCCTAAACTCATTCTTCCTGATTCCCTGCTGTAGATGTTACCTCCTGAGTGTAGTGACCTGCTAATGGAAGAGTATATGAACAACACTGAAGATGCCCAGACCCTCCAAATACAGTACAAGGAAATGATAGCAGACTTCATGTTTGTAATCCCTGCACTCCAAGTAGCAAAGTTTCAATGTGAGTGCATCTGTGATGAGGCCTAGTGGGGAGGAGCTCAGAGCAATGGGTCCCAGATAAGCTCAATAGTGTCCAGGTCCCCAATCGTGTCTGGATCACATCTCTGGTACTAAACCCCGGGGGGGCATTACATCAGTATTTCTTCATTCTAATGTAAGAAAGGGGAGTGACATCTTATCCAGATACAAACAAAGAAACAGGTTGCTGATACTCCATTGATTTGCCAAACCTATTCAGCTGGGGAGGCCAGGGTCACTGTTTAGCCAAAGGCTTCCCATAACTAGTGCTCCAGCCTGGGGCCACTCACTTGACAATTATAACACCAGATAACTGTATACCGACATAACTTATCAATAACCGTTAGGTAGCAAAGTTACAGGTGAGAGAAATCCATGTAACCATGTGTTCTTACCTCTAGGCTCCCGTGCCCCTGTCTACTTTTATGAATTCCGTCATGTGACCAGCTACAAAAAAGATACGCGGCCAGCCTATGTGAAAGCTGACCACACTGATGAGATTCCCTTTGTTTTTGGGTCCTCCGACTGGGGCATAAAACGTGAGTCTTCTTGTGTTTCATGAACTGGATGGGGTCACAGGTGGGTACCTGATGGGCAACTGAGCCTCCAGTCCAGCCGAGAAAATCAAGGCTCTGGGAGAGGACATAATCAAGTAAGCACCTTTTCCATCCTCAAAAAGTTATACTCAGATTAGAATCTGGATTCTACCAAATATAATCTATCATCCTAATTACTTTTATATTACTGCTATGAGATACTATGACCAAGTCAGCTTATAGAAGAAAGGGTTTATTGGGACTTAGAGTTTCAAAGGGTTAGTTAGAGTCTATGACCATCAGGGATGGAGAATAGCAGCATGCAGGCAGGAAAGGGACTGGGACAGTAGCTAACTAAAGCTTACATTCTGATCTACAAACACAAGGCAGAGAGAGAGCTAACTGGACCTGACTGGACTTTTAAACATCAAAGCCAACTTCCAGTGATACACCTTCTCTGACAAAGCCATTTCTCCCAATTCTTCACCAAAAGTTCCACTAACTGGGGACCACACATTCAAATATATGAGTCTATAGGATTCATATCATTTGAGGCACCACACCTATGTTAGATGGAATGAGGACACACTGAGCAGAACTGAACCTGGAGGCATCAATTAGAGGTGTGGGTGGCTCTTGGATCCTTGGTGGTGAAGGAGGGAAAGAGGCCTAGAATTCAAGGTTCTAGGAATTCAAGGTTCTAGAATTCAGGCTACAGGAAGGATGGTGATTGTGGAGCACGAATAGGCAACTCATGGGGTGCCTGGGACATGTTCCTCTGTCTTCCCCATGGCTACAGCTGACTTCACTGAGGAAGAGGAGCTGCTGAGCAGGACGATGATGAAGTACTGGACCAACTTTGCACGACATGGGTGAGAGCACATCCCTCCCTCAACCTTCTCAGTGGTGGGTCCCTATCTAGGGCTCCATTGGTGGTTGATGACTTCATTTGCATGCATGTATAACTCATCACGTGATAGAGTCCTCCTCACCCCAGGGCACACTTAGGTACATTGTGTATTGGTTACTGGTCACACTGCGATGACTTGACAGGAGCTATGGTATTCTTCTTTAGATGTTGCCTCTGAGAGGGAGACCCAAAATTGTCCCGGTAGTCTTGCCCCACATGGAGCAGAGACTCGTAGGTGATACTTGTATTCCTGTGTAAGGACACGTGCCTCATAAGTCCTCTCAACTGTTGGCCCAATTAGTCCACTACCCTTACACAAATTGGGGGATCACAATGATGAGCATGACCTTACCATTCCCTGATGGCTGGCATATCCACAGGAACCCCAACAGCGAGGGTCTACCCAACTGGCCCCTGATGAACAATAATGAGCAGTACCTGAAGCTGGACATCCAGCCTGCTGTGGGCCAAGCCCTGAAGGCCAGAAGACTGCAGTTCTGGACCCAGACTCTGCCCCAGAAGATCCAGGAGCTAAAGGGGTCTCAGGATAATTACAAAGAGTAGTACCCTGTGAGAGGAATGGTGTGAAGGGCTGAATATACATGAGGTCAGCCGAACATTCTTAGAGAATCCCGGTTAGAGTCTAACAGTCACATCACCATTCCTTACCTCTGCAATTGTCCATTTGGTCTGCATGTACAACAAACCCTTGCTGTGTAACTCATTCCTCAACATGCTGGGACACCTTTTATGAGACTCCGTGAATGCTCCCATGACTGTAGATGTGTGACCCCTAAGTGTCCCAATCTTCTTTCAGTGTCCCCTGGGACAACGCCCTTTCCTTCCTTTCTTCATCTGTCTCATCCTCTCTCCTCTTCTCCAAGGCCCAGACAGTCTTCAGATGAAACAGAAGCTTTGGAAATATTTATTATATGGGAGTGGACTGTCAAAATCCTATGTTCTCTCAGCAAGCCTCATGTCTTCTTATTTGTAAGTGGCCAATAAAGAAACCTAATAGCCAAAGTCCTACCTATTGTTTTCATGTGTTCAATCAGTTCCAAAATTTCACAAATTGTAAGCTGAGCTCTTTAATAGGTATCTGTGGGCCCTGCTATTCAGAGACCTAAACAGAAAGATTATATGATTTCTGCAGTTTCGGGTCATCCTGAGTAACATAGTAAGCCCAGCATCTCTAAACAAATTATAATCTGGATAACATACAAATAGCAAAAAAAAATTATATATGTTTATAAATCAAGAAATCCAAGGTCAAATGCCATAAGATTTGCTCTGTGTTGAGAGCTAGGCCTCTAGCTCAGAAGATTTCACATCTTGAATTTTGCAGGCAAATGGATGGAGCTAGAAAACATTATTTTGTGTGAGGTCACCCAGACACAGAAATACAATTATCACATGTACCTCTTCAAAGGTGGTTTTTAAACATAAGGCAAAGAAAGGCAGCCTACAAACCACAATCCCAGAGAACCTAGACAACAATGAGGACCCTAAGAGAGACTTTCATAGATATAATCTACATGGGAAGTAGAAAAAGATAAGATCTCCTGAGTAAATTGGGAGCATGGGGACCTTGGGGAAAGGTTGAAGGGGGAGGGGAGAGGGTGGGAGGAGAGCAGAGAAAAATGTAGAGCTCAATAAATATCAATAAAACAAAACAAGTCCTAGGAGAGCACAGATGTGGATCCCACCCTCTTCTGTCTCATCCGCTCCTGATCCTTCTACAGGAAACAGCAGGGTCCCTGGGCCTTACACACGGGGCTCAGGAGGTGTCTAAGGATAGATGGAGGCTTTTACCCTTTATTTCAACCAAAATAATTATAAATTCACTCCATTTCTGGCACCATAATTTAACTCTTTCTAGCAAGGAGATCAATCACTTCACATTACGATGTATTAGAGCTCCCTAAGGTCACTCAATGGCTTCACTTCAAAGGCAATCAGTTAATGAAACAAATCTAAAATCATGGACATTATAGCATATTTTTATCTGTTGCTGTAACAAACACACCATGAGGCCTCTGTAGCTGGTACCTGAAGTGAAACTGCACGGACAGAGATCTCATTCCACATGAAACCCTGTGTGAGCAGCATGTGACAGACAAAGAGAGTGTGCCTTTTCACTTGGACATCTTAGTGAATTGGATTTGCTTGAATTATAAGTATTCTACAATAAAAATTTTTAAGTTTTTTCCCCAAAACAAAAAAGCTCTTCATCCAGGAAATTCAGTATCATGAATCCATATCTCACCTCTCATCTGGAACCACATCTGACTAACACTGGCTGTCCTTCTACATCCACCTGTAAAGTGTGCATCTTCCTGGGGAAACGAGGGTCATTTACATAACTGCGGTGTATTGATCAAACTCAGAAGATTCCTTCTACTAAAGGACAGTTCATTTACATCAACTGCTCATTGTTGTTACAACGCCCAGTACTCCTTCACACAGTTACCAAGTAGTCAGGGCATGGAGGAGGTGATACCAATGTCGGCTTTATGTGACTTGACCAAATTATCACTAGATGTCAGTTTAGTGTGTGCGCACATGCGTCAAAACTGTGTGCACCTGTGGGGATTCTGAGAGACCACTGAGCCTGTAGGGCCAGCTGAGGGGCCGATACCCACAGGGAGCCTAGCATACCGGAGGAAGCAGCGGCTAGAACCCAGGGCACATCACGCCCTGCTTCCCCACTTCACCTCCCTCCACTGAGATACAGAAAATAGCACCTGGGAGGCAGAGGTCAGCCTGGTCTACAGAGTGAGGTTCAGGACAGCCATGGCTACACAGAGAAACCCTGCCTCAAAAGACAGCTCTGGCTACTCTTCCAGAGAATTCACATTTGATCCTAGCACCAGCACTGGGGCTCACAACTGCCTAACTTGTGTTCCTGGGGACCTGACCCCCTCTTCTGCCCTCTGTGCACTAGGCACACACACGGTACATGGATATACATGCAGGCAATATACAAGATTTTTAAATTTTATATTCATATATGTATGTGCTATGTGTATGTACCTACATTTAAATAAGTTCGAAAATGATAAAAACCTTTCAGGGCCAGCAAATGCTGCACAGCCTGGTTACCTAAATTAATCCCCAGGACTCATGGGTGGAATGAGAGAGAGAGCATTTTAGCTAGGTATGATGATAATGCCTGTATGTCTAGGTATGATGATATTGCCTGTATGTCTAGCTATGAGGATAATGCCTGTGTGTCTAGGTATGATGATAAATGCCTGTATGTCTAGGTATGATGATAAATGCCTATATGTCTAGGTATGATGATAAATGTCTATGTGTCTAGGTATGATGATAAATGTCTGTTTGTCTAGCATGTTGCAGCCTGAGGCAGGAAGACTGAAGTTTTTTAGGCCAGCCGGGGCTACATAGCAAGACTTCTTCTCAAAAAACCGAAAAGGGGCTGGAGCAATGACTTAGCACTTCATACACTGCTAGAGGATTTGGGTTCAGTTTCCAACTCAAGCTTCAGTTCCAGAGGAGCCAATTTCCTCTTCTGACTTTTGTGGGCTTCTCATGAATATAGGGTTTAACATATATGCAGGCAAAAAGTAAATACACTAAAATAAAAATCTTACATAACTGGGGGTGGGGCTGGAGAGATGGAGCTATAGTTAGGAGCACTTGGTGCTATTTGTAGACTTGGTTTGGTTTCCAGTGTCCAGTTTGAGGCTCACAATCTAGAACTCCAGTCAGAGGGGATCTGAGACTCCGCAGTCGGATACACACATATTGTACACATGCACACATGCAGGCGATACACATAAACCAGTACATTTAAAAAAATTTTAATTTTTTGATGCAGCATTTCTCTGTAGTATTGGTGCCTGTCTTGAAACTTTCTTTGTAGACCAGGCTGGCCTTGAACTCACAAAAATCTGCCTGCCTCTGCCTCCCAAGTGCTGGGATTAAAGGTGTGTGCCACCACTGCCCAGCTCTCAAAAAATTAAATAAATGTGCCTGGGTTGCAAGGGGAAAAAAATGAAGGATTCTTAAATTTAAGGTAAAGAATTTCCATGTTTTCAGAAGATGTTCATATCCTTTCATGATGAAAGAGAATGTGGAATGGTGGCGGCTACTGCCACCTACAGTTCGTTTGTGGAATTGCAGATAAGTTCAACTTAATGAAGGGTTGAACCAGGTAGGGTTCTCCTGGTTTTTCAGAAAAAGTCAAAAAGCATTCAGGGACCAGAAGAGGTGTCTAAGTCCTGTATTGGAAATGGTTTGGCTAGATCATAAGAGGACAGTAACTATGACTATCTAATCTTCAACACTATTGAAGGCTTGAGAAGGGAAATAATATTTCTTGAGCAGGCAGGAAGTACAATCAAGTAGCTTCCAAAGCGAGCAATATATGAAAAAGACAATTAGCTACCTGAGCGATCACCCAATGTCTCATTTTGCAATGTTGAAACAACCAACTTTGGCTAAGGCTAGTGTAACTGACAGACCAGATTCAGAGGCAGGAAATTTTCAAAACCGTCTTACCCTGTCTTGGCAAGATTTGACAGTCCTGCTTATCCATTTCCGGATATCATGTAACTTGTCAGTGGTTGAGGCATTGTAAGTTCCATGCCCAAAGGTCAGTTTTGCCAAAAAGAAAACAAACTCCAAGTGGAGTGTCTTTGGTGCTCAACATTCTCTCGGGAATAGATTGGTGCTGTCAGAAGCAATCATGTCTCATGTCAACAGAACCCAAATTATTTAAATGCCATGTTCCACAGATCCTTGAAGTGGTTGACGATTACCTATCTAGACAGAATACAATCTCTATGTATCTAAAGAACCTAATTGATCTGACTGTATTACAACAAACATGAACAACTATTGACCTATAATAATAAAATTAATACCTGTATAACTTAAAGAGTAAAACTTCATGTAAGAATATTAAATAATCTGTAAACAACTGTGCAACAAATGAGGACAATGACCTCAAAATGTAAACAATCTATAAGTATCTTGATCAGAGGTAGGAGTAATATATAATGCAATATGAAAATATATCCTAAAAGTTGTATCAGTATACAAAATGTCCTAAACTGAGGTAGAAACATGCACATAAACAATCTGACAAAATAACTTTGTATATATGTACAAATAATGTAAACAAAAGTAACAAATATAATTTGAACTTGTATCAATATACAAAACTGTACCAGTGTAAATTGTCCATAAATAATGGCTCACAAGTATTCACTCTATTACCCAATATTACTACCCCCTTTGTCTTTGAACAAACTCCGAGTTTGTTTGTGTTAAAGGGCTTGCCTGTTCTGGACTACTAGGAATCATTCCCATGGTCTCACACACGCTAGGCCAGTGCAGTACCACTAAGATATGCCCCACCTCCTACCATAGTCATCTTAGGGGACATCACTTTATGCAGTCCCCATGTAGGAGTTATGCCCTTTCCTCAACTGGGAGTGTCTGGTAAGTCCCTGGGCATGGATTCCCTGATATGATTTTAATGCACCCATTTTGTGCAGTCTCTGCAAACACCACAGCCAGCACAGTAACAATCCGATGGTGGTTCAGACTTCAAGTCTGATGCCAAGTAGTTTAACTGGGGCATTTTTAAGCACAGAACAATTTGGTGAAAAGTTTCCTAGTGATAATTCACTCAACTCATGTGAACAGCAAAGCTGAAGACCACATCGGGACTCTGTGTTAAGTACAAATGTCATCCTCCATAAAGATTGGTTCTATAGATTAACTGAGAAAGGAAGTTCAAATAGGGAAGATCTGGTGTAGTCTCTGCTACAGAGATAACCCAAGTTTCCAGGCTATTCAGCAATCTGTTCCCACTTTTCTGGGCAGACAACAGGTTATCCATCTCTCCCTTTAGAGACAACAGTGTGTGTTGAGCATTCCTGGTTCCCCTGGTGACTATCTGTGAGCACGAGGACCTCCTTGCCTGCTATCCCACATGATCCTCCCTGTTGTAAGTCTCCCCAGGAAAGCTAAGGAGGTGTCCTTTCTATTCCCAGACTAACTCATTTCTACTCTGTGATGGATGGATGGTGAGGAAGATGGAATAGTTTCTAGGTCCTGGTAAAATATTCTATGAAGCAGAGCCCTGCCTGATGAACCACTGTTTTATACACTATGGAGGGACTTAGTGTAGAGCATAGCCTGACCTCAACACTGAGGATGACTGCAACTCCAAATGCTGAATGAAAAATAGAAAGAGAAGGAGGCATGACTGCTCCTAGGTGTGGTGGAGATGGAGGTTTATTGTAGACAAAAGGGAGATCATAGCCAGAGGCAGAAACATCTGGGAGAGTCCAGAGTGAATAGGACCCTGAGCCTGGTCAATAAGAGAATGGGGAGGGGAGAGCCAGGAAACTAGGGAGACCAAGAGACCAGGAGGGTAAAGGGTAAAAAGGATGGGTGTAGGCCCAATGTCTGTGATGTGAGAGTCCCCTCTCTATGCTGTGATTACCATTAATGAATAAAGAAACTGCTTTGGACCTATACCAGGGCAGAACTTAGAACTTAGCTAGGTGGGGGAAACTAAACTGAATGCTGGAAGAAAGAAGGGCGGAGTCAGGGAAAAGTCATGCTGATGTACCCCCTACCCTCTGCCCAGAGACATATGCAGCTGGATCCTTGCCGGTAGGTCACAATCCTCATGGTAAAATATAAAATAATGGAAATGGGTTAAATTAAGATGTAAAAGATAGCCAATAAGAAGTTGGAGCTAATAGGCCAAGCAGGGGTTTAATTAATAGAGTTTCTGTGTGGTTATTTTGGGAGTCTGGGTGTCCAGGAAACAAACAAGTGGCCTACTACATGTCTGCATTATATATGGAAGAACTGCTTGCTTGGGGTGAAGGCAGGCAGCCCCTGTTATGCTGTAAAACAATCCCACACCAGTTCAGAATTATTGATACTAAAAGGGTTATTTATTTAAGGGGAAAACTTACAGATCACTGTCCTAAACAACAGTCCTCTGAGAGCAAACAGGAACAGAGTCTAACAGCCAGAACAGGAGCTGGAAGCAAGAGAGCGGGGCACATAGTTATCGCTTCTTTTCATAGTATAAGAGACCATGCCCTACTGAGCTGGTATCTTAAAGGCTATTGGCTGAAAGAGCAGAATGTGCTTCCACAACACCTCCCCTTTTTGTGTAAATAAGAGAGTTCCAAACCCAATACAAAACTATATACACTAGGAACAGATATCAAGTAAAAATATGTGTGGACTTAAGGTCACCAATGTAACAGATGAGAAACGGGCCAAAAAAGAAATAAGAGAAATGTCATGCCTTCACAAGAGCCACAAATAACATAAAATACCTTGAGGTAATGCTAACCAAACAAGTGAAAGAACTATATGACAAGAACTTTAAAACATTAGAGAAAGAACCTGAAAAAAGACACCAGAAAATGGAAAACTCTCCCATACTCTTGAGTAGGTAGAATTAACATATTAGAAATGCCAATCTTACCAAAAGCAATCTGCAGAATCATTGCAATGCCTGTCAAAATCCCAGCAAAATTCTTCATAGATCTCAGAAGAATAATACTCAACTTCATATGGAAAACAAAAACCCCAGGATAGCCAAAACAGTCCTGTAAAACAAAAGAACTTCTAGAGGCATCACAGTCCTGAACTTCAAACTCTACTATAGAGCTACAGTAATGAAAACAGCCTGGTAGAGTAATGAAAGCAGAGGACAAATGGAATCTAATCAAAGACCTGGATTTCAATCCACACACCTGCAAACAATTGACTTTGACAAAAGAACAAACAATATAAAATGGAAAAAAGAAAGCATATTCAACAAATGGCACTGACACAACTGGATATCAGCATACAGGAGCATACAAATAGATCCATATTTATAGCCACACAAAACTCAAGTACAAATGGATGAAAGACCTCAACATAAAACCAACCACATTGAACCTCATAGATGAGAAAGTGGGAAGTGCACTTGAACGCATTGGCATAGGAGACCATTTCCTAAATCACAGTAGCACAGACACTGAGAGCAACAATTAATATACGGGACCTCCTGAAACTGAAAAGCTTCTGCAAAGCAAAGAATGTGGTCAATAAGACAAAAATGGCAGACTACTGATTTGGAAAAGATCTTCACCAGCCCCACATTGGCCAGAGGACTGACCTCCAAAATATACAAAGAACTCAAGAAATTTGGCATCAAAAGAACAAATAATCCCATTTAAAAAATGGGGTACAGGCCAGGCGGTAGTGGCGCACGTCTTTAATCCCAGCACTCGGGAGGCAGAGACAGGTGGATCTCTGTGAGTTAGAGGGCAGCCTGGTCTACAAGAGCTAGTCGCAGCACAGGAACCAAAAGCTACAGAGAAACCCTGTCTCGAAAATCCAAAAAAAAAAAAAAAAATGGGATACAGACCTAAACAGAGAACTGTCAACAGCAAAATCTCAAATGGCTAAAAGACACTTAAGAAAATGGTCAACATCCTTAACCATCAGAGAAATGCAAATCAAAATAACACTGATATTCCATCTTACACCTGTCAGAATGGCCAAGACCAAAAACACTGATGACAGCTTGTGCTGGAGAGGATGTGGGGTAAGGGGAACACTCCTCCATTGCTGGTGGGAGTGCACACTTGTATAGCTGCTTTGGAAATCCGTATGGCAGTTCCTCCAAAAATTAGAAACCAACTACCTCAAGGTCCAGCAATACTGTTTTTGGAGTATATACCCAAAAGACACTCAATCATACCACAGGACATGTGCTCAACTATGTTCATAGCAGCAATAGTTGTAATAACCAGAACATGGAAACATCCCAGATGCCTCTCAACTGAAGAATGGATAAGGAAAATGTGGTACATTTACACAATAGAGAACTACACAGTAGTAAAAAAATAATGACATATTGAAATTTGGTGGAAAATGGATGGATTTAGAAAAAACTATGTTGAGTTGTGTAAACCAATCAAAGAAAGGCAAATATAACATGCATTCACTCATAAGTGACTCTTAGACATCAAGCAAAGAAAAAGCAGCCTACAGACCACAAACCCAGAGAGACTAGACAACAAAGAGGACCCTAAGAGAGACATACATGGATCTACATAGGAAGCTAACAAGACAGGATCTCCTGAGTAAATTGGGAGCATAGGGATCGCAGGGGAGTTTAGAATGGTAGAAGAAAGTAAGAGAGGACAATGAATAATGTATAGCTCAATAAAAACAATTTTTAAAAGATGATCACTGTAAGGGAGGAGAGACCTGAATGCAGACTTTGTGAATTATGACTCAAGAAAGCAAGAAGCTTGGGAGGGAAGGGTGTGCCTAGAGTACCCTGGGCATGCGCCTGTTCTTCCTTTATCAAGAGGACAATTCTCAAGTATTCATTCCATCCATCTGTGGGAACCTCACAGTGCACACCTCCTTAAAAAAGCAACCATGGCTTTCATAGCTTTCTGTTCCTTGCTCTCTGTCCCACACCTGCACAGGACCTGTGACTCCAAGAACAGTACACATGGTGACCCCAGGTTTGAGGTGATGGTTGCTGGTATCAGAATAATTAGCTTCTGAAGCTATGTTGTGCCTTGCATTGAGACTAAAAAAGTAACTCACATCACAGAAGAGCATTTGCCCCACCTGCTGAACCCTGGTTCCTATCAGTTCTGCTTAGTCACAGCTCTCCTGCAACTTTGCCCCGCCCAACAAGCTCCCGCCTATAAATCTTAGGGTTCAAATAATTGTCCAGGCAGAGCCCACATATTCTACTTCCTGCACACAGTGCATCCTATAGCAGCACAGATTCAGGCCTCAGAGGTGATCATGCCGTCCTGCAAACGTCGTGGTTGGCTGATTGCTGGAGCCTGTGCACTTCTGTTAATTGCTGTAGCCTGTGGGCTTGTGTTTCTTCTCCGCGCACATGGTGAGACTCCTTACATGGGTGGTGGGGGACAGAGTTGCCAATTTTGGTAGAGGCAGAGACTGTGGTAGGGAAGGTAGCAAGGGAGGAGGAGCAGGTAGAGATGACAGAGTGGGAAAGTGGCCCCTGTAGCCCAGAGAGTCAGTGATGTCTGAGGACACTCAATAGAACAGAGGGCTACTCTGCCAAGCCCTGGGCCTGAAAGTCAGAAGGAAGAGTGTTGGGGACAGAGGGCCAGATGGGCCATGTCCCCTTTCTGTATAGGGTTGTGCCTGTGGCTGGAGCTCTTACTGACCCATGGGTAATAGTAAAATGAATTACACCTTCCTACTAGCATCGAACTCCAAATGGGTCACCCTCTCAGACAGAGAAGCATCACGGTATACTCCAAACAATCCTGGGAAATTTTCCTGGCCCTCAGTCATACAGCTCTCCAGCCCTACAAGAGTTGTCCAACTGAGAGGCTCATATTCCCTTTCCCATTTTCTGACCTTTGGAAAAGGTACTTCTTGGAGTCCGAGGCAAAGGGCATGTGTTCTGTGTCTGCCAGAAAGTCTTCAGGTTTATGAAAAGATGAGTCAGGAGGGTACTGTGCCTGGGATCAGTGTACAACCCTGAGACCTCCTGCCCAAAAGTGTTCAAGCCTGTGTCATGTGACCTCCTCCTCAATCAGATTTACCCTAAAGAGGCCATAAGGACTTCACACTGTGACTCTTCCTTGCTGTTGTCCAGGTTCTGAGATGTCACCAGGGACTCCTGGATGGGAAAATCTGCCCAATTCACTCTTGGCTTATTTGAACATTCTTCTTTAGATCCTGGGTTCAGAATCACTGATAACTATAAGAGGGCACAGAGTTGTGCACCACCCAGGCCAGGCTCATCCATGGGACATCAAGATAAGATCGGAGTGAGCTGGTGTAATGGCACACACCTGTAAATGGTGTTCCAAATGAGGCAGAAAGGTAGACGGCTTTTCAGCTGCAAGCCATCCTGGGCTGCACGGCTAGAACCTGTCTGGTGGGGTGGTAAATGTAGAAATGTTAAAACAGAATACCACAGCAATATCAGCATTGGTAATAATCAGGAGGAGGAGGACATCTGGAAGTAAACTTGGACAACAATGCTTACTATAGCAAAATCAGGAATTTAAAGTATCACATAAATGGTCAGATGGTAATCTAATTAATGGTAACTTTTGGTTTTAAATATGATATAGATGACATTAGCTGAGATTTAATTACAGGGAATTTTCTGCTATTTTTAGTTTTACTTTTCATGGGCCCACTTTTTCCACATACAGCTGTTATAAAGATACAGTAACTCTTGAGAAGGCTACGCGCGTAATTAGAGTTGTGTTATCTTTCCCACATGCCACTCAAAATCAGAATCTCTACTTAGCTGGGGGGGTGCACACCTATAATCCCAGCAATTGGGAGGCAGAGGCAGGTGAATCTCTGTGACTGCGAGGCCAACCTAGTCTACAAAGAAAGCTCCAGGAAAGTCAGAGCTTTTACACCACGAAACCTTGTCTAGAAAAATGAGGGGAAAAAGAGAAAAAAAGAAACTCTGCTTAATGAACTTCAACTGTTTCATTTAAAAATTAAAAAAGAAAATGTATGCATAGTTTTTGTTTTTAACATATTTGTCAAAAAATGTCCCTTTCTGGGCTGTTTTCCTGCCTCTTGACTGAAAGTACACTCACTCCAATATGTGGGATTCCATGGAGAGATTTTCGTAGGCGTGAAGCATCCTGGCTGTAGCCTGACTCTTAGCAAACCCATTTCAGCAGGTTTTGCCTGTTTCTGTAGCAGTGACAGATTCTAGTGACCCAAGTACTGAGTGATCTATATGGACAGCTATGGCATGCGGCATATTGTCCTGAAGACAGCGTGTCGCTGGA
This sequence comes from Microtus ochrogaster, assembly GCF_000317375.1. Classification (NCBI taxonomy): domain Eukaryota; kingdom Metazoa; phylum Chordata; class Mammalia; order Rodentia; family Cricetidae; genus Microtus; species Microtus ochrogaster. The sequence continues at coordinate 8,818 of NW_004949268.1, read as the reverse complement.
GATAGGAATGAGTTTCCAACACTAGAAAGATGGTGGGAAATCGCCTTCTACTCCCTGAGAGTGGCTGCTGCCTTGGCTACTTGTTACCTCACCATGTAGCATTGAACAATCAATCTATGTTTATCTGGTATGGAGGATTTTTACCTTTTATGGAAATACGGCAGGTCTGCCAAATTCTTCCACACTGGAACATGGTGCTGTGGAGAGAATTTGCCAGGGAGTACGTGGAAATTTGGGTACGTGGAAAAGGCTGAATTGGGGATAGCAAGAAAGAAGTGACATCCATAGTGGAGGTAGATGGTTGGGCAAACCCAACCTTGATATCATATGTCACTTACAGGTGAAGACTCAGCCAACCCCATCAGGACTACCCACACGGGACAGGTGCAGGGGAATCTTATCCACTTGACTGACACTAAAGAGGGTGTCTACATCTTCCTGGGAATTCCCTTTGCCAAGCCACCTCTAGGAGAGCTGAGATTTGCACCTCCTGAGCCTCCTGAACCATGGAGTGGTGTGAGGGATGGGACCACCTACCCAGCCAGGTAAGTCCTCCTGAGACCCAGAAAATGTCAGGTCCTGAAATAAGCAGGAGCTCAGAACCTGACCAGACTGCAGTGCTTTCTCTATCTCCTGCCCTCCACTGCATTCTCTCTGTGATGGGATATGCTGCAGATGCCAGAGAAAGGCCAAAGTGATGATGGTTCCTTAGCAAAATTACCCTCCACAATCACCGTACCAACCTATAGGTGTCCAGGTACCATTGGCCAAGAGGCAGTTCCTTGAGAGTCTGGATGTGAGGTGACAGATGTCCCACCACCGTGTTTATCAATGCAGCATCTATATGGGTTCAGGACCCAATACCCAGGCCTTGGAGATTACAAAGTGAAATGGTGTCATTACACACACCAATAGTTTTCACAGAAGTTCATGGAAATATCAATATCCCATCATCAGGAAGAGTGGGAGGCAAAGAACCATCTGGCAGCCTCACTAGAGTTTGAGCTCCATACCGGTTTCCAAAAGTTTCTGACCTTTACCTTAGATGGAAGAGATTTTGGAGTAGGATCTCATGTTACCAGGGCATCATGGGGTCAGAAAGAGGGGTTTTGGTGGCTGAGAGCAAATATGAACTGAGAGTCTGTTTTTAACTACCGCACATCTCTTAGAAGAACTGTCATTGTCCCCAGGTGTCTACAAAATCCTGATGCAGTGAAGTCAGAAAGTCTGGCAATGATAAAATGGAGCGTGCCTTCCATCTCTATGTCTGAGAACTGCCTGTATCTCAACATCTACACACCAGCTCATGCTCATGAGGGCTCTAACCTGACTGTGAGTGGCAAGCCATACTCAGATCTGGGGATGGGCATTTCTTCAGGATGACTAAAAGGGGCAAAATCAATGTGAGACCCTGATGAGAAGCCCTCCCTGTCAGGTGTCCAGGAAGGCCTTCTCTGCCATGGTACACAACTAAACCCTAGGTATGGGACACAGAGACCTAAACACTCTGGGAAGTCAGTGGTCATAGCTCCTTGATCAACTCAGGTTTCATACTACCTATCAGATGCCTGAGAGATAAATCCTGAGCTCTTACAAATTTACTGGAATGGACTATTCCTTGTGCCAAGAATTTTTTTCTTGTTTTGAGAAAGTGTCTCTCTATATAACCCTGGCTGACGTAGAACTCACTCTGAAGACAAGGCTGCCTTCAAACTCACAGAGATCTTTGATCTCTGCCTCCAGAGTTATGGTAATTTTTTTAATTGAAAATAGATCCTCTCTCATATATTAACTCTTCTATGAAAGTCTGGTACAATGCTACAAAAAAAAACCATCTGGCCCTAGAATCTTTTATATTTGAGAAACTTTTAATGACTATTTCTATTTTACTGGGGGTTATAGGTATATTTAAATTGTTCATGATTTAACTTTAGTAAGTGATACCTATTGAGAAAATTATCCATTTATTTTCTAAATGGCGGAGTACAGGTTTTGAGAGCATGTCCTTATGAGTTTCAGGATTTCCTTGGTGTCTGTTGTTATGGCCCCCCTTTTCACTTTTATTGATTTGATTATTTTGATTTTATTAATTTGGATATTCTCTCTGTCTTTTAGTTAGTTTGGATAAGGGTTTGTCTATTTTGTTGATTTTCTCAAAAAACCAAATCTTTGTTTTATTGATTTTTTTCTTTTTTTTATTGAGAAAAGGAAAAAAAAAACAAGTTTCCGCCTCCTCCCAGCCTCCCATTTCCCTCCCCCTCCTCCCACCCTTTTCCCCCTCCTCCCACCTTTCTCCCCCTCCCTCTACTCCACTCCCCCTCCCTCTCCAGTCCAAAGAGCAGTCAGGGTTCCCTGCCCTGTGGAAAGTCCAAGGTCCTCCCCCCTCCGTCCATATCTAGGAAGGTGAACATCCAAACTGGCTAGGCTCCCACAAAGCCAGCACATTAAGTAGGATCAAAACCGCGTGCCATTGTCCTTGGCTTCTCATCAGCCCTCATTGTTCGCCATGTTCAGAGAGTCCGGTTTTATCCCATGCTTTTTCAGTCACAGTCCAGCTGGCCTTGGTGAGCTCCCAATAGATCAGCCCCACTGACTCAGTGGGTGGGTGCACCCCTCGTGGTCCTGACTTCCTTGCTCATGTTCTCCCTCCTGCTCCTCATTGGGACCTTGGGAGCTCAGTCCAGTGCTCCAGTGTGGGTCTCTGTCTCTATCTCCATCCATCACCAGATGAAGGTTCTATGGTGATATGCAAGATATTCGTCAGTATTGCTATAGGATAGGGTCATTTCAGGTTCCCTATCCTCAGCTGCCCAAGGAACTAACTGGGGACATTGCCTTGGGCTCCTGGGAGCCACTCTAGGTTCAAGTTTCTTGCCAACCCTAAGGTGGCTCCCTTAACTAAGAACTGTGCTTCCGTGCTCCCCTATCCAACCGTCCTTTATCCCAATCCTCCTTTTTTCCCCAAATTCCCCCATCCTCCCTTTCTCCCTTTTCTCTCCCCATCTCCCCTTACCCCCACCCCACCCCACCCCCAAGATCTCAATTTTCTTCCCGGCAATTTTGTCTACTTCCCATAGCCAAGAGGATAACTATATGTTTTCCCTTGGGTTCACATTCTTACTTAGCTTCTTTAGGTTCACCAATTGTAGACTCTGTGACCCTTATTTATGGCTAGAAGCCAATTATGAGTGAGTACATCCCATGTTCATCTTTTTGGGTCTGGGTTAGTTTTATTGATTCTTTATACTGTTATCTTTGTTTGTATTTCATTGATTTCTGCAGATTAATTATTTCTTGCTTTCTTTTCCTCTTAGGTGTGTTTAATTCTTTTTGTTCTAGAACTTTCAGGTGTGCTGTTAAGTTGCTAGTATGAGTTCTCTCCAATTTTTTAAATGTGGGCACTTAATGCTGTGAACTTTCCTTTTAGCACCACCTTCATTGTGTCCCTTAAGTTTGGATGTGTATTCATTTTTATTGGATTCTAGAAAGTCTTTGATTTCTTTCTTTATTTCTCTCTTGACCCATTCTTCATTCAGTAAAAAGTTGCTCAATTTCCGTGAGTGTGTAAGCTTTCTGTTGTTTCTGTTCTTGTTAATATCCTGCTTTAGTTTGCAGTTGTCTGATCAGATGCAAGGAATTGCCTCAATTTTTCTGTATCTGATGTGAGTTACTTTGTGATTAAATGTTTGGTCAGTTTTGAAAAAAAAAATCTGTGAGGTACTGAGAATAAGGTAGATTCTTTGTGTTTGGGTGAAATGTTCTGTAAATAACTGTTAGATTAATTTCTCCGATAAAGTAAGTTAGTTCTAGTATTTCTCTGTTTAGTTTCTGTCTGAATGGCCTGTCCATTGGTGAGAATGGGGTATTGAAGTCTCCCACTATCAGTGTGTGAGAGTACATATGTGATTTAAAGTCTAAAAGTTTCTTTTACAAAAATGGGTGCCCTTGTGTTTGAGATCAATGTTAAGAATTAAAATGCCATCTTGGTGTAATTTTTCTTGTGATGAATATATCGTATCCTTCCACAATTCTTTTGATTAGTTTTATTAGATATTAAAACTCCTACACCAGATTGCTTCTTGGGTGTGTTTGTTTAGAATATCTTTTTCCAACCTTTTACCCTGAACTAATGTCTACCCCTGGTTTTGAGGTGTACAATTGTATGCAGCAGAAGATTTGATCCTGTGTTTGTAACCATCTGTTAATCTGCGCCTTTTTTATCAGAAAATTGAGTCAATGATATTGAGAGATATTAGTGGTCAATGATTGTTAATTCCTGTTATTTTGCTGTTGTTGTTATTGTTGGTGGTGGTGTGTATGTG
>NW_004949268.1:0-692 GCF_000317375.1 Microtus ochrogaster | reverse complement strand
ATGTTACCTCCTGAGTGTAGTGACCTGCTAATGGAAGAGTATATGAACAACACTGAAGATGCTCAGACCCTCCAAATACAGTACAAGGAAATGATAGCGGACTATTTGTTCGTGATTCCTGCACTCAAAGTAGCAAAGTCTCAACGTGAGTACATCTGTGATGAGGCCTAGTGGGGAGGAGCTCAGAGCCATGGGTCCCGGATGAGCTTAATAGTGTCCAGGTCCCCACTCATATCTGGATCACATCTCCGGAACCAAACTCCTGGGACCATTACATCGGTATTTCTTCATTCTAGTGTAAGACAGAGGAGTGACATCTTATCCAGATACAAACAAAGAAACAGGTTGCTGATACTCCATTGATTTACCAAACCTACTCACCTGGGAAGGCCAGGGTCATTGTTTAGCCAAAGGCTTTCCCATAACTAGTGCGCCAGCCTGGGGCCACTCACTTGACAATTATAACACCAGATAACTGTATACCAACATAACTTATCACTAAGGGTTAGGCAGGAAAGTTACAGGTGAGAGAATGCTTTGTAACTATGTGTCCTTACCTCTAGGCTCCCATGCCCCTGTCTACTTTTATGAATTCCGTCATGTGCCCAGCTACGAAAAAGATATGAGGCCAGCCTATGTGAAAGCTGACCATGGTGATGAGATTCCCTTTCTTTTGGGGTCCTCCCGCTGGG
>NW_004949267.1:264536-284221 GCF_000317375.1 Microtus ochrogaster | reverse complement strand
GCCCATCGTTTCCTCCGAATGCTCCCCTATGGATCTTCTTTTACAGGATCAGGTCTTCTTGCCCACTGATGTACCTTCCCAGTGATGTCACTCCCCAATGATGTTTCTCCCGGTGCCCAGATCAAAACTCCATGCTGCTTGGGTAGCTCGCAAACAAAGGGCCCACCCTGCTTGCTGCAGGCAGGGTATGGAGACAAAGGAACTACCGCCCTCACCTTTGCCTTCCCGAATTGGGTTTGGTCCCAGCGCCCGAGCAGGCTGAGCTGGGAGGTGCTATGCCACCAAAGAGGGAAGGGAGCGAGGGAGACAGGGGGTGGGGGGTTTTGAATGTAAGCTGGATGGGATAGGAAGAGCGCACAAGGGGTCTTTATACACACATAGGTCATTATGCTTCTCTTTGCCCTGCAAAATTTCCATATTACTGTGGGACTGATTACATGAGTTTTAGAAAAACACACTTCATTTCCATTAAATAGCTCTCTTGAGTAAACTAACTAATCATGAATAATAGGCATGGAAAAGATTCAGCTGAGAAGATCTTAGGCAAGCGCCATTAATTTGAACAGAAAGATAACCTCAAGGCCATATCTGCATAGGCACAAAATGTATTGTATGTCTATCAAGGAAAATACAAAATGGCCAAAATGGCTTCTTTTCACAGAGCATTATTTTGCAAAAAAAAAAAAAAAAAAAAAAAAAAAAAAAAAAGAACAGATTGACTGTAGCCTCGATCTATCATCTTTAATCCATTAGTAAGAGGGTAAAGCTCTAAATTTTAGGTGTATTACTCCTTAGTACTGGTTTCCCTGAAGAAATTTTGACCTTCATGCCTCTTACCCTATCACTTACTCCATTCTATTGAGGTAAAGCAAGATACCTAGGAGGTGAATTTTACACATAGGTTTTGTTTATATTATTGTAGTGGGCCAAGATTCTGAAAATTATAAACATTCTTCCAGCTTTCATATTTGACTAGTTTGAGACAGCATGTCTTAATAATTGGTATGCTCTGGAGAACCAAATTTAACTTCAGGTAGGCAGTTTTATTACTGAAAAGGGGCAATGCTAAGTCAGTGCTTCAAAAACAATTTAATAATTATGATGGTTTAATATCCATCATCTATTGACAGTGCTCCTTATTAATTGGTTTTGAAACTGGACAAATTATGTGTGTTATCAGTAATTGAATATCTGAATACTTATTTGTTCAAAAAAGACTGCAGCATGACTAATAAAAATCTAGAGAAATATATTGGGATTCAACCTGTAGGTCATTAAAACCAAACAGCCAGCCACTAGCTCTTACCTCTACCTCAGTCCAAAATGGCGATCCTGCCTCCAGGAATCCTCAGACTGAGACTATGTTTGATAGCTGTCTCATCCTATTTTATATTTCTCTCTAGGGATGGTTTTTATGGCAAACTAATATGGCTTCTGAGACTAAAGTTGTGTGTCACCACTTTGGTCTGTAATGTTAACCAGGGCAACTGTTTTATTCTCTGATTTTTAGGCAAGCTTTATTCATTAAAGTGCAAATGAAATATCACTATACAAGGCCACTTATTCTGTGTTTGTAAGGTAGAGTAGGGCTATGTATTCCAGGCTCATGAAACTTATTTAATAAAGTAACTCTGCAAATAAAATAGCATGATAAAAACATTTTACAGAAGATACAGCAGACTCTTACAAAAATAGCTTGTGATTGGTTTACTCTAACTCTAGGTGTATTAATATTCAATTATCTTTTCCCCTCACTGTCTTCAACAATCAGTAGTGCTTGACTTTTTAAATCATTTAAACTCTGTATATTTCAAGTCCTTTAAATGCTGTATATTAAAATTAAAATGGTAAGGCCATATGCTGTATAAATGGTTCTTAAAACCCTCTTATACTTATTTCAGTGCTCATGGAGATGGTAAAAAAAATTATTAGGCAATATATTTGACCTAATTGTGTGACTTTACAGAAGAATAATTTTGACATTTCAAAGTGAAATGGAGCATTGGAAGGATATGTATAGCTGACATAAAAAAGACAGAAATTTATGATGCTGCAAAAGAATATAATTTTTCCAAGAAATAAGTCTTATCTTCTGAAAATCACCTCTATATATTACATATTTGAAACACTAAGAAAAAAGAACAATTTTGGCAATACTTGCTAACTCTGACTTTCCTTAGTTCCTGTCAAAGAATCATTTCTAATTACATTCACAGCTCTACATGCAGCTGCACCTACACAAACAATATATACATACAATTTTTTCACAGATAAAAATAAGCTATAAATTCTGTCACATACTGTCCTGAAGCAGGAACTGCCTAGAAGTGAAATGACTCACATGTGATAGAGATCTACTGAAGCTATTATGAAAAGACCATGATAATTCGGTGGGCAACATGGGACTAGGTTTTAATAATGCTTTTAAAAACTGATATTAGATAAAAAAAATCAAGGAAGTGATTGTTCATCTTCTGGTAAGTGTAACAGCAAATGGAGTTTAGGACTTACAAATTTTAGGCACATCAGTATTTTTGAATATCTGTTATAGTCAGACATTGTATTCAATTTAAGCATACTATCTAAGCATACAACAGATAATGAGGAAACATTTTTTTTTCATACACAGGCTTCAAAACAAATACCAGTCAATGTGGAAGCAGGCAAACTCAATTCATAAAACCAGTGTACAAAATATAAAGAGAAACAGCAAGTAGGCAATTTATGAGTGGTTACCTCTGTATGGTCCTCCTGCCTAGTGACAAGTAAGTGCAAGATTTTGAACCTTCTTTGTAATAGCAAAGTGGTTCTGCAATGAAAAGAATGCTTGCATGGGCTGGGAACCAAGTCCATCATTACACTTAGGTTGTGAGAGCTATTATGCAGCTGCACAACATAACAATATGAAATCACCTGAGAGCAATTGTGGAATAGATTTTTGACAGCTTATTTCTGTAAATCTCAAGAAAGAAAATTTGGGAAGTGTAATCATCCTCGATTTTTTTAAAATATCACTTGACCTCTGATAACAAAACATGAACCAAAGCAGGGGAAGTCAGAAATAGTTGCTTTCCTTTTCTCCTTCACCACCACCTTTTCCCCATTATCTTTTGTGTCCTTCAGACCAAAGGAAAAATAAACTCTGCTTTTGTACTCTCAGTTCTCAATCATACCTATACTTCAGAATCACCTAGACAGGTTCAAAAGTCACAATACCCATGCCTCACACTCAAAGATTTTATTTCATTGGTCTGGGATGAGGCTCAGGCTCTGGGATTTCTTAAATCTTCTCAGATGATTCCATTGTGCAGTTGTGGTTACAGACAGTCAGTACAGATACTGCTTCTCAGTGTGTCACCACAGGATCACATGTATCAGAACCATCTGGTGTATTTATTAAAATCTAATATTCTGGAGGTTACCTCTTATTAAACCAAAATTTCAGACAACAGGTAACTTATATTTAACACATTAACAAGTGACAGCTTTTTATACTGATAATGATGGAGTTCTCTGTATTTTTCATTTTGAATCACCAACATAATTTTTTCAAAGGAGATAAATTCAATTAGGCACACATATAGTATATATGTAAGTGCTATATGTTTATTATCTCTTTAACTCAGTCTCCTCATGCTTCATTAATGATAATTACCTCATTGTTCCTTTGAAAATTGCATGGTATTCAGAATATGATGCATAGGAAAGGTGACATTTCTTGGAAAAAATAACTGCACTTTATAAGGATAATGCAAGAATTTAATTTTATTTTAAAAGTGAAAATATTTCTTTATCTGGAATTCTGTTATCAGTAAATATAATTGAAGACAACAAAAATATATAAGTATAGAATTGATCAACAGGAGTACTATTACCTGATAATGGTGATTGTGACAAATAAGTCACTCATACCATATCCTCTAGTGGGTTATGATTTTAATTTTTTAAATTCAGTTTGCTAATTTGCTTAAATTATGAGTTAATGTTGCTAATAAAAATATACATAAGTGTTCATGAAGTCCATAATGTGTTTTGAAAAGTAAAAATACAAAGTTAATGTTCTGGATCATGCAGCCAATTCAGAAGGAAATGATGGGAATGGTAAATAATATAGTTTTATGTAGAATTAGAAAAGTGCTCAGTTTTCACACACAATCCTATAACTAAGTGTATATAAAGAGAGCCATATCATGTTACCCAAACTACTCATCTCCTTAACTTCAATACAGAGAATTGAGGAAGAAATTCAAATGAAAGCTCACATTACAGACTTTTTACAAAAACAAGTACCAGAGGACTGCTTAGGTATTAGCACCTAGATTATAAGCAAACCTATGATGGAGGAGGATCATCTGATTATGTGTTACTTTCATTGGTTAATAAAGAAACTGCCTTGGCCCCTTGATAGGACAGAAAATTAGGTAGACAGAGTAAACAGAACAGGATGCTGGGAGAAAAAAGCAGATTCAGGCAGTCACCATGATTCTTCGACCTGAGATGGATGTAGGCTAGAATCTTTCCCAGTAAGCCACCACTTTGTGGTGCTACACACATTAATAGAAATAGGTTAATCAAGATGTGACAGTTAGCCAGTAAGAGGCTACAGCTAATGGGCCAGGCAGTGTTTAAAAGAATACAATTTGTGTGTTGTTATTTCAGGGCATAAGCTAGCCATGCAGGAGCCAGGCAGGATGAAAAGCAGGCCTGCCCACAGTTCCTTCTACAAACCTACATTTTGGAAAAATGTCTGAATCATTAGTATACAATTAAATGACAGTATAACATATATAATTGGATAGGAAGCGTATATATCACATTTCAAGAAACTGTAACCAAATAAAACCAGTAAAGTAAAGTTCTGGTGTAGAGAGTAGAGGAATTTCTGAATAAATGTGTGTTGTTGACATGGGCACAACCATATAAATAATTGATGCCTCAGACCCATGGAAATTTTCCAAAACCTTCCTTTATTCTAAGTGAGAATTTGGGCAGCACATTCAAAAATTAGTAACCCCCGTTCCCTCCAGGATGTTTATAGTCAGAGACTGGTGACTTAAAGAGACCTACTGAGAATAGCTAACTGTAAAATAAGGGGGGCTCTTGCTTGTCTTTTCTGTCCTCCCACCAGGTCCCCACAAATTTTTAGCCCCAAAGAAAATTACACACAGGTCTCCATAAATTATTAGCTGATTGGCCCATTAGCTCTAGCCTCTCACTGGCTAACTCTTACATCTTGATTAACCCATTTTCTGATCTATGTTAGCCACGTGGCTCAGTACTATTATCCAGTGGGGCAGAACACATCCTGCTGCTTCATTGGTCTGGACAGGAGTGGAAGAAATCAACTTCCTCCTTCCCAGAATTCTCCTGTTCTCATTACATCATTTCTATTTCCTGTCTGGTTTTCCCACCTATATTTCCTGCCTGGCCAATCAGCGTTTATTTAAAACATGATTGACAGAATACAGACAATTATCCTGCACTACTTCCCCCTCTAAAAATAAAAGGAAAATATCCATAGTCCATTTTTTGGGAAGGTGGGCATAGTATTCCAGGCTACTTCCAGCTGGTTGAGGGCACTGATAATCTTATGGTGACCTAAAGAAAATTTAGAGTTATCATCAAGTCCTGACTGAAGTATCCTGTGAGTCTTGATCATCTCAGGCAGCAGTCTTGAACCTGTTCTGGAGGAAGAACTCAGATATCCGGGCCATCTGTTTCTACTGGAGACTTCTCAGGTGGTCTTCCTTGATCAAAATGGATTTTTCTTAACTCTGAATAAATCCATAGCCTCTCATTTTCTGTGGAAACAAAAGCAAAATTTTTCTCCAAAGTAACATACCTTTTGACTTCAATTTTGAGGACAAAGGTATTTTCAAAGTAACTATCATGGATTAATTCTGCAGCATTTATAAGCAAATATCTTTTAGCAGCTGTTGCTCCTTCCTCAGTATTTAAACAATTCAAAGAGACCATAATAACATACAGTACTCTATGCTGTAAATAATAGACACAATGAAATTTGATATTGCTATTTATTACATACCACTCCATCAGAGTATGCATGGCCCACTTGACCCCAGATTTTCTGTGTCTGTGCCTGTATATCTGTCCTCTATTTATCCTTTCATGGCACTATATTCAGGTCAAAGAGCCATTCCATTCAGGACATAACCTTCTGACCCACAGTGAGTTAACCTGATATATGGCAATGATAATTAGCAGTTTGTCCTGTGTTACTCAGTTTTGTGGAATAAACTCCATAAATTTAGGAAAAGGATCCAGGTTTCTTGCTAACCCCCAAATCGCACCCTCAATCACGTCTCTCTTTCCTTGCTCTCATATCTGTCCTTCCTCCATCTCAACTATCCCATTTCCTAAAGCTCTCTAACAACAGATGGAAACAGAGAGAGAGAGAGATCCACATTGGAGCACTGCACTGAGATCCCAAGGTCCAGTTGAAGAGCAGAAGGAGGGAGACTATGAGCAAGAAAGTCAAGACCATGAGGGGTTTACCTGCTGAGACAATTTGCCTGAGCTAATGGGAACTCAACAACTCCAACTGGAGGGGGAATGAATGAGCATGGGATCAAACTAGTCCCTGTAAATGTGGATGACAGTTGGGACAGACAGAGAGACCAATGACAATGGCACTGGGATTTGTCTCTACTGCATGTACTGGCTTTTTGGGATCCTATTCTCTTTGGATGTATATTTTGCTCAGTCTGGATGTAGTGGGGGGGCCACCCACAGGGAAGGGTGCCTTGCCCTTTCTTAAGATTGGAGGGGTATGTGGAAGGAGTGAGAGGCGGATAGGGAGTGAGAATTTGGAATGTTATTTTTAAAGTAATATAATAATAATAATAATAATAATAATAATAATAATTATAATAATAATAATAATAATAATAATAATAATAATAATAATAATAATAAAGAGTTAAGAAGCTTAGAAAGATATAAACATTCTCTCCAAATAGTCAAACCACATGTAACTTCAACTGGGAATTGTCACAAGGGAAAATAAGTATGACATGTTCAATCACTATCTTTTTTATATTGCAATGTTTCTTGCCTTTTTGTTTTAATATAAGACTTTATTATGATTTCAAATTTTGTCCCATAAACTGGGTACTGAACCTGGTTGCATTTGTGGGAAAACAAGTGACTTTTTAGTTATTCAATAATTTCAAAATGTTGTTCTACGCCACTAGACACCAGTATTCTGTTACAATAAATACAAATTCCATTATATTTAGAAATGTTTATTCTCTCCTTATATATTTATTATTTATGCTTTCAGATACAACTCATATAATTACAATTGGCTACATACACACTCTCCATTGGATACTTATTAGTAGACAAAAGCATATATATTTCTACATTTGTAGAATGAAGTAGTGAATTTTTTTTAAAGAAGTAACCAGTGAATAAGAATAAGGTGAATGTTTAAAATCACAGCTTCTTTCACACTGTCCCAAACATGGGAGTAATTCCATAGAATGAGATGTAGACAATATGAATGAGAATTATATTAAAACCATGTCTTAAAGTGAAATCAAATTTAAAATATTTAGAATGTTTTGATAAAAAAATTAAATCAAGATCTGTAATCTTTAAAAATCAGTTTTCTTTTTGTTTTTTTTTATTAAAAATTTCCACCAATGGGGGCTTCCTTGGACTTCCCACAGGGCAGGGAACCCTGATTGCTCTTTGGGCTGACAAGGGAGGGGGAGGGAAATGGGAGTCGGTGGCGGGGAAGAGACAGAATCTTTAATAAATAAATAAATTAAAAAACATAAAAATAAAAATTTCCACCTCCTCCCATTTCCCTTCCCCTCTCCCCACTCTCCATTTGTTTCCCTCTCCAGTCCAAAGAGCAGTCAGGGTTCCCTGTCCTGTGGAAAGTCCCAGGTCTCCCCCACTCCATCTCGGTCTAGGAAGGTGAACATTCAAACAGACTAGGCTCCCACAAAGCCAGTAAATGCAGTAGAATCAAAACTCAGTGACATTGTCCAGCTGGCCTTGGTGAGCTCCCATTAGATCATCCCAAACGTCACAGTGGGTGGGCACACCCCTCACGGTCCTGACTTCCTTGCTGATATTCTCCCTCCTTCTGCTCCTCATTTGGCCCTTGGGAGCTCAGTCCAGTGCTGTAATGTGGGTCTCTGTCTCTATCTCCATTTATCGCCAGATGAAGATTCTATGGTGATATGCAAGATATTCATCAGTGTGGCTATAGGATAGGGCCAGTTCAAGCACCCTCTCCTCAGCTGGCCAAGGAACAAGCTGGGACATTTTCTTGGACACCTGGGAACCCATCTAGAGTCCATTCTCTTGCCAACCCTAAAATGCTTCCCTTATTTAAGATATATACTTCCCTGCTCCTATATCCACCCTTCCTCCATCCCAACCATCCCATTCCCCCAAGCTCTCCCCATCTTGTCCGTCTCACTTCTCTCTCCCCATCTCCCCTTACTCCCACCCTTACCCCCAATCTCCCAATTATTGCCTGGCAATCTTGTCTACTTCCAATATCTAGGAGGATAACTATATGTTTTTCTTTGGGTTCACCTTCTTATTTAGCTTCTCTAGGATCATGAATTATAGGCTCAATTACCTTTAATTATGGCTAGATTCCACTTATTAGTGAGTACATACCATATTCATCTTTTTGGGTCTGGGTTACCTCACTCAGGATAGTGTTTTCTATTTCCACCCATTTGCATGCAAAATTCAAGATGTCTTTGTTTTTTACCACTGAGTAGTACGCTAATGCGTATATATTCCACACTTTCTTTATCCATTCTTCCATTGAGGGGCACCTAGATTGTTTCCATGTTCTGGCTATTACAAATATTGCTGCTATGAACATAGCTGAACAAATGCTTTTGTAGTATGATAGGGCAGCTCTTGAGTATATTCCCAATAGTGGTATTGCTGGATCCTGGGGTAGGTTGATCCTGAATTTCCTGAGAAACTGCCACACTGATTTCCAAAGTGGTTGCACAAGTTTGTATTCCCACCAGCAATGGATGAGTGTTTCCCTTACTCCACATCCTCTCCATCAAAGGCTATCATTGGTGTTTTTGATTTTAGCCATTCTGACAGGTTTAAGATGATATCTCAAAGTTGTTTTGATTTGCATTTCCTTGGTTGCTAAGGAGGTTGAGCATGACCTTAAGTGTTTATTGGCCATTTGAACTTCTTCTGTTGAGAATTCTCTGTTCAGTTCAGAGCCCCATTTTTAATTGGGTTAATTAGCATTTTAAAGTCTAGTTTCTTGAATTTTTTATATATTTTGGAGATCAGACCTTTGTCAGTTGCGGGGTTGGTGAAGATCTTCTCTCAATCAGTAGGTTGTCTTTTTGTCTTAATGACAGTGTCCCTTGCTTTACAGAAGTTTCTCAGTTTTAGGAGGTCCCATTTATTCATTGTTACTCTTATTGTCAGACAAGCAGTTTTCTTTAGAACAATTTGAGCCATGGTAGTGATCATGAATATTACCACATTATACTACTCTTGTAAAATCACAATTCAGGGAGAATTCAGCCAAAATGTTCCTCTCACAAAAGACAATCTTCTTTAGTCATTGAGCAAGTAGATTTTTAAAAATGAGTCAGCAAATGACTTGTAAGTGAATATTTTGATATTGGCCCTGGGTAAGCACTACAAACATAGTTTTAATTTTTATTACATATACTTTTCAATTTGTGTGTATGTGTGTTTTACACTTTCTTTTATATGAATATTACTCTGTGCGAAACTGAAGGCTGTCTCATGAGTCTGTCACTTTGTATGTTTGTATCTGTATCTGGGTGTCTCTATATGTCCTTTTATTGTGGGACTGTGAGGTTCTGAATTTCACAAAGGTTTTTGATCTGCTGTTATGACTAGCCCAAATAGTATCTCATAGAAAAGGAATGAGATGCTGTACAAAAATTTTTATCTGAGTTTTACAAGAAAATAAAGCACTAGCTACAAGTGACCCAGATAAGAAAGAATACTATAAACATCACTATTTATCAACCAATATCCATAAATGCTGTGTTAAATATTTATAGTTAATGTTCATTTTATTAGATTACTTTCAACCTCTATTGTAGCTGTTCTTGGCAAATGATATAAATGTGATAGTCTGGGTTAAGAGCATGGAAGAGTACTAATGTAAGATTAAAGCTATGTGTTAGCTTAGGCTGTAAAAGTTGATTAAATGGGAAATTCAAAGCAAGTAAGATTGATTGTTACATTGTTCTCTTAAAGGCAGTTCAAACAAATAAGCTGAGTAGACAGTATAAGTCTTGAGTGACATCAAACATCAAAGTGTGTTATTAGTTCTGTGAAGTTCAGGAAACGTTCTATTCTCTTAGCATGTAAAAGATATTTTTATAATATTATATCATGTGGTGTGTGTGTGTGTCTGTGTGTGTATGTATATATGTACACCATGCTGTGCATAAGAAGGCTAGAGGACAACTTGTAAGAGTCAGTTCCTTTTTCTACCATATTGGTCCCTGCAATAAAACTCAGGTTGTCAGACTTGTCAGCAAACCATTTTTCTCTCTTGAGCCATTTTCCTTGTCTATAAACATAATACTGATCAAGGCAATTGAAACATCTGGAGATAGTAACTTTTATATCCATAGGCTAAATCTAGCTAAAGTGATGTTGTTACTCTGTTCATATAGTTCTAAGAGCATTTATTTTCTGAGAGTAACATATCACAGCTAAAATAAGGATAATGTCTATTAATTATTTGTCTGAAAAATTTTATGTGGGAATGATAAAAGAAAAAATCCAATTGTTATACCAAGCCTGCCATATAAATTCTTCATGATAAAGATATGTTAGTGATTTTACAAAGGTTTGTAGTCATCAGCCTTATATTCAAGAACTGTGGACACTGGCTAGATGCAACTGCTTTAATGTTTGGGAAGTCATTGTATAGTGGAATTTCTTATATATCATGGCTTTATTTTTAGTGACACCAGCAAAACATAGAATAAATTTTGGAAGCTAGACCAGGTACATTGTTGAAAAAGAAAAGATTTTGACATAGAATACTGATAGAACCAGAATTAAATTAACAATTCAAGAAGATGGAGACATTTAGACACAAGAGACCAGACTGGAAACATAAATCCTACATTGAAACAGACTTATCCAAAGATATATTTTACCTAAGAACCATGTTTTCTACATATGTATGATTGTAACATAAAGCTCATGAATTTTTCCCTATACATAGAAGTCCTTTTTATTGGTTAAATAGATTCTTAAAAATATAAATATTACTTTATAGAGTCAACGAGTTGTTTTCAACTATGATAATGTTAAATGTGTTGAGATATCATATACTAAGTTTTCTGCATTGAACCTAAATATAAACAGAACTACCTCATGAAAATGAGAGTAGGGGAAAATACACACAGAGGAAAAGGCAATACAAAATCAGAACAGACATTTGTGTGATGATGCAAACCAGGTCACAGATTTGCCAGCAACTACCATCATGAAAGAAGGAAAATATATTTTTGTCTACACCCTGCACAAGAACAATGGTTACTAACTTTCTATACCTTAATTTCAACTCAGTGGTGGTAAGTTTGGATTTCTGCCTTCAAAACTATGAAAGGTTAAATTAAATTTTTATTTGTGTGCTTTGCCTGCATGTATGCCATTCTGTCATGTGTGTGACCTGGAATTGAAATCACTATATGTACTAGGAATCCAACACAGGTATTCTGCAAGGACAGACAGTAACTCTTCACCACTGAGCCATCTCTCCGTGCCTAATAAATTTTAGTTTTTAAGGAACTAGTCTTATGGAAATTTGTTTGAGTAGCTTAGAGAACTTGATTTAAAAAAGCATTGCAAAGTTGACTAGTTTAGGTGTTAAGACACTACTGAGAGATACAAATAAGAAAAGGAAGCAGAGATGAGTTTCTACATTTACAGCTGCTAAAGTAAGATCTCCATAAATCTGTGATGGAGGTTGGTGACAGGAAGCTGGAATGGTCTGGACTTTTGTTATAGCTCCTAATGGCTGTTATATTTTACAAAAGATTCCTAAAGGTACAATGAAAGAGAAAATATACTCATTCCTCCCATTCTATCACTTTTCATATTTCTTCTTATTTTACTTTGTGAGGATTTTTATATTCTTTTTGGCAGAATCTTCTACATGCATAAATAGTTTAAAGAAATCTCTCAGTCTCTGCTATCAAAATAGCTCTTTTTCTTTGATGATACTTTTCCAAGAAGAAATAGGTTATATCTTTTAAATATTGATAGTCCAGACAAAGAGAAAGAGAAAAGCAACTGATAACCTACATTACTTCCAGAAGCATAATATATTTACCGCTAGATATTTTCCTGAAACTCACATCAAAGTACAGGGAGATATATTTGAGGTAAAAACACAGGTTTTGTATGTGGTAGGATTTTCAATTATTTTATTGATACTTTGACACCTGAAACCCAAGTTAATGTTGCAGACACATTAAAAGACTGACTCATGACACTTTCATAATGAAAAAATCCTTCCTAATTCACTGCACAACTATAAACCTGTGCTGATCACTGTACCTGAAATATTAATGATTACAATAGATGTTTTCTTAATATACTTAGCATCTCATTATGTCTAGTATTCACCAATTAAAAGTGCGAAGTTGGTATATTTGCTGTATTTGAACTTGGTTGTGTACAGGAGTCTTTTAAGAGGAAAAAACCTATAAATACTGTCTCTGGGGCTAAGTTCTAGGTGTTCGAGTCCATGCTATCCTGCAGATATTGTGGTTGTACATGATGCTCCAATATTAAGTGGTAAGGTTACATGAAAACCATGTGTGTACAAATCTATTTCTAAGTCAAAAGTTTTTCAATTTTGCTACATTAATAAATTAATTCAGATGTTTGTTTAGTGTGTGTGTGTATGTGTGTATGTATGTGTGTGTGTGTGTGTGTGTGTGTGTGTGTGTGTGTGCTCATCCACATATACATGCCATAGCACAAGAGTGGAAGCCAAGGGAAAAATTTTGGCAATCGGTTCTCGGCTTCCAACCCATGTGTCCTGAGGATTGGCATCAGGTCTTTAGGCCTAGCAACAAGGGAACAAGGGTCTTTACTAGCTGACCTGTCTCCTGGGGCTCCCTTCTATATTTTAATATGAATATAAATGACATGGAAGAAATTGTACAAATATAGACTGATTCATCAGTTAGGATGAGGTCTCATATTTATCACTGTCCCCTAATAATATTGTGAATTGATTTCAGAGCTGCAGACTGGATAGTAAGAGCCATGACAAGTGATTCTATAATTGTAGAAATTGACACTGTGCTGTATTTCTGTAGATTTGTGATTCAATCTGTTGAAGAACAACGCATACAATTTGCATATCCTTAGTTTATGTCCATAATACAGAATACATAATTCATAATACAAAACCAACTCGTAGATAATACAAGTATATAATTCTCTCCACAAATATAGAAATAAGGGATATTTTATAGCTAAAACAATATAATCAATATAAAATAATGCAGGAGAAAAGGTCAAAGGAGATTTGAAATAGCTTATAAATTCAAACAATTTTCCCTTATGCTGGCTGCTCTGTACTGTCCCCACTAGAATGTGATTTTTGATTGCTAAACTAATCTCTGTAAACTACCCAGCTATTTGTGGACAAGTACAAAGGAGACAATCAATACTGGATATAAATAAAAGTATTTTAGTATTCATGCAGCACTGGAAATGTCACTGGTATTTTATACTCTGGAGCTACAAGACATAGACATACCTTGGTAAAAATGTAACACCTTTGACACATTTCAAACACTAGTAGACTAAATTGTATTTCAAGATATTGGTGTTGGAAAAATCTTTTAAAATACTGGTAACTTGTTTCGACTTAATTGACTATAAATCATATCCTCAATTTATGTCTATGAAATGTAAAATTAAATTATTGCTGCCACCAACAGGATGTTTTCATTTCCATTTGAACAAAGTGCAGATAAAAGGTTAACGATAAAAATTTTAAATAAGCAGTGTCAATATTTAACATTTCTTGAGCATCCTACAAATGCTAAGGTTATGAAATCTTTTGCATGTAAATATGCATATATAGGACAATTGCATTTATCAAAAAAATCCAGTTTTAATTCCAATAAATTAATCTAATCAGTGAAAGATATGTGTCCCCCAATTTCTATGGGCTATATTTATCAATAATTAAATCACACTATTTTATCTCTTTGATTTTATTGTTTTTATTATAATACCCATAATAGATATTATAATTAGTATGTTCAAAAGGAAAAAGAATATTAAAAAGCTCATGCCATATTTTGTATGTGTGAAAATGGAAGCTCAAAATCTGTGGTTGTCTTGAGACCATATAGTTCAAAAATAAAATAACCACGACTAGAGTCAAGTTCCTTTGATTCCTTATTCAATGTTCTCTATATGACAGTTTAGTATATGATAGGTAACATTTGGAAAGATAATTACAGCAGTTTATATATGGTGAAGCAGACATATACTATGCTTAAGCTGTAATTCAAAACAGTGTTATGTGCATATTGCTATTCTTAATGAGGTGTCACTCAAAGACAACTAAGCCAGCACTAAAATAAAAAAGTACTTATTTGAAAAGTTATTTTATAATGATTTCAAAAGCCTTAAATGATCCACAGTAGGTAAATTCTCTGGCATAAAATTATGTACTAGAATCAACTATATTCTTTAAAAATATCTTAAGAGAGGTGTCTTTATGGGTGAGTAAAATGTGTTTTAACTAAGATTTAATAAAAAGACTTTTTTTCATGAATAACAATTTATATGGCAAAATTTATCTTCTGATTTCTCTACATATTCTCCCATTTCTGCAAGGGTAACTGCTGAATGGGTCAATATCAGTTTTTGACAATTTATAATACTATCAAATTCTGTTTAAAACATGTTTCTCTCTCTCTCTCCCCCCCCCTTTTCTTAATAAACATTTATGGCAAAAAAGAAGAAAAAATAAAACATGTTTCTACACTGAATAAATTTTTCATTCATATAAGATTCATATTTATCATTATTTTAAGATTGCATTACAATCTTTCAGAAATTTGAGTATTTCCAGGGGATTATTTAATTTTCCATCACTTCATTAAAAGTTGCTTTGATATTGGTTTAACTTTAAAATAAAACTTTGCAGGTATGTGTGTGTTTGTGCATATGTATTTTTAAGTGTTACAATGTTACTTTTTGAAGTTATCTTCATTATAAACCAAATATTATCACCAGTAGAATGATTTTTATCCATTTTATCTAAAGACTATAAATATAGAGTTATAAGGTTTCCTGGGTCAATGATTCCTGAGATTTGAAGCATCTAATATGATTTTCACTTTTAATATAAAGCATTAAATGAATTTGAAGCATATATATGACATATTTTTCTGATTCTTTTCTAGACTCTAACATTATTTTTTGTCAATTGTGCAATTGAACAAGTGTATTCATTCGACAGGTTAGTCCAGTATTTCAGCATTCATATTTGATATTTGGGTGGTTTTAGCTCATCAGTTTCTGAATAAAACTGAAAAACAGAATAAAGGAGAATTAGGTTGAGAACCATATCACTATTTTTAGTGATAAAGTATAAGAATGTAGCATTAGTTCATTTAATCTGATGGGTTTGTTAATAACAAATTCTATAGTTAGGCACTAATTAGTAGGTTCAGCGCAACAACATTAAGATATGCCTCTCTCTCTAAATGGGCAGAGCATAAGAAACTTCTTCTAAAACATAAAGGTGGGACAAGTGAAGCAGTTGTTTACCAATCAGATAATAAGTAGCAATGTTGGCAATGTCCCTGGGGCAAAAACACTAAGAGTTAGTTAGAGGTGTTAAGAATGTGTTGATGAAATAATCTACAGAGAAAATGCAGAGAATTTGGAAATGGGATAACTCTGTTTTAACAAGAACTGTGTGTAACGGGAGTCAGTTTAATAACATTGTTTTATATCTTTACAGTTAAATCTGCCATCATTCTTCTCTGAATCCTATCCCCATTTTTCACTAAGAAATGACAATCTTCCTCTTCTTGGTTTTCATGGATAAGATGATAGGTGGTATTTAATGAACAGCCTCGACTAAATGGAGACATTTCAGTCCTTAACCAAGAAAATAAAAAGGAAAGAACTTATAGAATTGAAAGGTCTTGATAATTTGGCAATCACAAGAAATATACTATCTGTTCAAGGAAGTAAGCAGATATATCCAGAAACATACAGAACAGAGGAATAAGTATATCCTTAAGTGATACTAAGATTCTAGAATTATAGAATTTTTTACATGTGTATAACCTCTCTTGCTTCTCTTCAAGACATGGTTTGACTCTAAAAGCTCAATTTATACTATGTGGCCAGCAAATTTCTAAGTCTTTTTTCTAGCCCAAAGATGTAAAAGCAAAATTCTAGTTTGGACTAAAAATATATAAAAAGGTTAAAAAGAAACCTGACCTACAAGCATAAATCTGTCCACATATGTGAATACAAAATAATAAATTTAATACAAATAACAGTCAATAATAATTGTATTTTGGGATAAAATATTGTTTCACAGCTGTTGTTATTAAAACTGTGTATATTGAAAAAGCTGATCTATAGTAATGGAGCATTTTTGATTAAAAGAAAATGCTCTCCAAGAGAAGAGCTAGGGAAAAGACAAAATAGTATTTCAAAATTTTACAATTTTATGTCTTCTCATCAAGCAGTGATTTTCCTTAAATATACCTTTTCCTCCTGTACACATGAATCTTTGTAATATATTGTGTCTTAAGACATAGTCTTTTTGTCATTTGTAATCTAGTAATCAGCTTTTGATAAGGGAAGAAATAGATGTATTGGATACATGGACCCATAAGATGGCTTCATACATGGGCTATTTTAATCAATATTGATAATGTGGTATTGAAACAAGAGAAAAAAAAAGTAACATGTTCTTCAGGGAATTTTTACATCTTCTAGGTTGTGAAAATATTTTATTCTTTCCTTAAATATGATATTTCTCTAAGAGGCCATCAGCAACACAAAATCTTTACCTGAAGTGAGAGAACAACTGCTGTTAAGATCAGTTAATCATTGTCTATTCTCTCAGGCACAAAACTGGAAAACAGTGACTATATTGAATCCGCTGATGATCCTTCTGTCTTCTGGACAAAAGGGAGAAGGTAAAGTGCACTGCGAGTTGTCTTCAGTGTTAGAATTTTGGAACAAATTTAAAATAAATAAATTACAGGGAGAAAGAAAAAAAAGAGTAGAATAGTTATTAACTGACTAACGCTCTTGAGCTATTTTTTCTGAGCTATTTTTGTAAAACTCCTTTGACTAGAATTTGTTACTTCTAAGTAGCAAAAATACTTTAATTGATCTAGAATGTAATAAAGAAAAGTATGTCACCTCTCAAACATTCTACCTTACTTAATACAATTAACAGAAATTATATTGTGCTTTAGGATATCTATATTTCTTTATATGTACAACTACCCCGTGAAATATGCAAACAGTTGCTTCTACTATTTTATCACTAGGATTTCTTACTAAAATTCATACTTCTGGATTCATTATATATGATAATGAAATTATAATGTAAAATCTTATGTATGTCTCCAGAATTTGAGCTATTTATTTGTGGAAACAAGTATTCTGTTCATACATTTTTAAATTTAAAAGTCTACACAGATGTTATTCATTAAATAATCATGTCTGTTTAGATACACTCTATTTTTCTACAATCATTTAAAATTGTAAGTGTTCTAGATTTGATGCTTAATATTTCTTTCTAAAGCAATCCTCATCTTAGAAAGTGCTGATTCATATATATTTTCAGTCCCAATCTTTGCATCTTTCAACATATTTGGTTTACTTAATGAGTGCCTTACACTTCAGTAAACAAATGTGATGTAATTTTAGTTTACTTAAGTCTGTCCTCATTAAACTTATACAAGGAATATACATTATATTACTGGGCTAAAAAATGCTGGCAACAGAGTCAAGCCAGAAAACATCAATGATATTCTAAATTAGTTTCCTCTTTCAATAATCCAGGCTATGTTTACAGTTCCTTAACAACATGAGAAGGGAAAGACTTCTGAAGATAAATTTAAAACTGTGAAATACTGCTATCATGCATGCAAAAATAAACACACACACAAGTACACACACAGGAAAATCAAGTGAAAATTATAGAATATTTTTCTTGCAATGTGTCATCATTCATATTTTGAATAATAACCACTGATAGTTAAAATCTTTAATTGGATAATTAAAAGCATATAGTCTGGAATGTCAAGTTTTAAATTCCTCATCTTTCATCATTTGTTTTTATTGTCTATTCAAGTCAGTTAATCTCATTAAGCTTCTAGCTCCCAAGCTATATATTAATAGTAATGATACTATCATTAGTGATAAAACACATATGTATACAATCATACACACAAATACATTTGTGCATACCTTATGAAATTTTTTTTACAGTAATTTTGGAAAAGAAGTAAAATTTATTGAGCAATTGTATGCCAAATTCTGTGGTGGGAAATTTGAAGAATATTTCAGTCTTTCAAGAACTGTACATTTAGAGAAAGGTATCCAGGGATCAGAGGTAGGAAGCTCTCTTACAAAGTCTAAGGTTCGAGAGATCTGATCTCGGCACCAGGAGAGTTTGGGACTTGCAGCAGCATCCAGGAACAGGGAACTCAGACTTTCCTCATCCTCCCTATACTTCCTTGGCTTTCTGCTGGGCTATACTCCCAGCATACTGCCTCTCTCTTCCTACCCCACCCAGCTTGCATCCAGAACCCTCCCCCCTTTCTGCCTCCCTTCCCTCTTGGGGCTCTGGGGCCAAATCCCGAGGGCAACATAGCAGGTGGGAGCTCATTTGTTTCAACAGCCTGCCTGCAGCAAGCAAGGGAGGCGCTTTGTTTAGGAGCTACCCAAACAACACAGAGATCTGATCTAGGCACTAGGAGAGACATCACTTGAGCACCAGGAGAGCCATCACTGGGGAGTGCCATCACTGGGAAGGTACATCAGTAGGCAAGGAGGCCTGATCCTGTAAAAGAAGATACATAAGGAAGCATTCAGAGGAAGAGATGGGCAGGCGCCAATGCAAGAATTCAACCAACAATATGAAGAAAAACATGAAACCACCAGAACCCAGCGACCTCACAACAGGAGGACATGAACACCTTAATCAAGAAAAAGTAGAAAAAATTGACTTTATCAAAGTGATTGACACCCTTAAACAGCATGTAAAAAATGCCCTTATAGAAACGGATGAGAAGTATAACAGAAAGTATGAAGAATTGAATAAATCAGTGAATGATACCTTAGGAAACCAAGGAAAAACAATCAAACAGAAAATGGAAACAGTTCAGAACTTGAAAACTGAAATGGAGGCAAAGAAGAAAACACAAACAGAGGCCAGCTGGACAAGGAAAATCTAGGTAAACGAATAGAGACTAGAGAAACAAGCATAACCAGCAGAATAGAAAAGAGAGAAGAATCTCAGATTCTGAAGATACCATAGAGAAAATAAACGCACTGATCAAAGAAAACAGCAAGTCCAACAAACTCTCATCACAAAACATTCAGGAAATATGGGACACAATAAAAAGACCAAA
>NW_004949267.1:257492-259306 GCF_000317375.1 Microtus ochrogaster | reverse complement strand
TTAAAAAAAAAGAAAATGTAACTAAAAAAAAGTCTAAGGTTCTCTGATTCTGAGAACTGGAAAGAAACCCAATAGCAAAAAGGAAGAAAGGAAAGAGAGTGGCACGAGGGAGACAAAGAGATAGGAGTGAGAGAGATGAGAGAGAGATTGAGTGAGTGAGAGAGAAGGAAGGGAAAGGAAGAAAGAAAAATCAAGTCAAACATCTAGATACCAATATTCTTATTTTATAAGTAATGGAACTGAACTTTGTGAATTACCCAGGCATTGTGTATTAAGTTATCAATCTAGGATTAGAATCAAATGCAACTTTATATGATCAGAATAACCCTTGCACTTTCTCATTTTTTCATTGATTTCTTACATGGAAGATAATGGGCACTGACAGCAGAGTAGAAAAAATCAATTTTGCCTTTTTACTTTTTGTCCCAGAACAGCATTCTACCCATTCACATTGACTGCTAATTATGTTTCTTTTGGTTTCTACCACAGCTAGCAAGTGAACACTTGTGTATCAACATCTCTTTGCAAAAAATACATACATGCTTGGGAATTAGATATACTTTATCATTTATACCTAAATTAATTAATCAGATATTTACCAGGTTGTTCTTATCTTTTGCAGTGTTAGATGGTAAGGACAAAGTACTTTTCAAAAGCCATAAGAGAAAAATATACCAAATGTAATCCTGAGGATGCAAGCAAAGAAACAAAAATCAATAGCTACTTTCAATGAGTTACTTGTGTTTGGACAGGTAGAGAAAGAATAGGCAAAGGAGAATCATTTAAACAGGTGAATCTTCTATTTTCTTTCTGGCTCCTGAGAATTACTGAATTAAGATGTAAAGAATCAACTAGTCACCCTAATTCACCTCAATTCAATTTTTCAAGGTGGTAATCTCCCAAGACCTAGTGCCCAAATATTTGGAATGTAAAACCATAGGAGTACCCAACATTCTCACATATCTTTCCAAAACTAGATGAAAAGCTCATTTTGAACAGTGTTTACACACACACACACACACACACACACACACACACACACACACACACGCACACACAGAGAGAGAGAGATACAAATATTACACTGAGTCTTTTTTTAGGAGCCTAAAAAGTTTTAAAAAATGTTAAATTGTTTTAACCTCTTTTTTTCTCTTCATACTATTTTTCTAAATACCACAAAGGGAATAGAAAACAAGAAAGAAAGGAAACAGCTATTTGAAAAGTCATTTCAAGAACAGATTACTTTCTTACAGTCATGAGATCACAGAATCAAAACTACAAAGTAACATTTAAGATAAGGTTTCTTTTTTAATACTATTCATCATGAATGCATACATTCATTGTTGACAGCTAGCTGCCTGCATCCCCACCATGAATTATATTTTGTTAGGATTATATTCAATTAAATGGCATTATTGCTAAAATAAAAAATGTGAGCCCAAAATGAACTTAAAATATATGTAGTATGTACTCTTATTTATTTCCTATTTCTGTTAAATAGCTTGAAATTCATCCTAAAAGCTAACTGTTTATTGGACACTTACAAACAAATAACAAATTCATGGATAAAGAGGAATAAAGCAAAATATAAAGGGAATAAACTCTAACTACATGTGTCCCAAGTTGTAAATGAAGGAAAATGTCTCCTATTGAAATGTTTAGTTAAACAACACCTTCCCTGCCTACATTTTTTTAGTTTATAAGTCATTTCTTTGGAGGGCAAAGCTGCCAAGGTCATCTTAGTACGTGTGTGTGTGTGTGTGTGTGTGTGTGTGTGTGTGTGTGTGTGTTCATTGTTCTTCTATTTTCAGAAG